>NC_069500.1:906487020-906787020 GCF_027579735.1 Bombina bombina
CTCTCTCTCTCCCCTCTATCTCTCTCTCTCTCGCCTCCTCTCTCTCTCGCCTCTCTCTTTCTCTCTCCCCTCTCTCTGTCTCTCTCTCTCCCCTCTATCTCTCTCCCCTCTATCTCTCTCTCCCCCCTCTCTCTCTCCCCCCTCTCTCTCTCTCCCCTCTCTCTCTCTCCCCTCTCTCTCACATCTCTCTCTCTCTCTCTCTCTCCTCTCTCCCTCCCCTCTCTCCCCCCCCTCTCTCCCTCCCCTCTCTCCCTCCCTCTCTCCCCCCTCTCTCCCCCTCTCTCTCCCCTCTCTCTCTCTCCCCCTCTCTCTCTCTCCCCTCTCTCTCTTTCTCCCCCTCTCTCTCTCTGTCTCTCCTCTCTCTCTCCCCCCTCTGTCTCTCCTCTCTCTCTCTCTTGCCCCTCTATCTCTCCCCCCTCTCTCTCTCCCCCCCCCCCCCTCTCCCCCCCTCTCTCTCTCCCCTCTCTCTGTGTCTCTCCCCTCTCTCTCTCCCCTCCCCCCCTCTCTCTCTCCCTCTCCCCCCCCTCTCTCTCTCTCCCCCCTCTCTCTCTCTCCCTCTCTCATTCTCTCTCTCCTCTCTTTCTCTCTCCCTCTCCCCCCTCTCTCTCTGTCTCTCTCTCTCCCTCTCCCCCTCTCTCTTTCCCCTCTCTCTCTCCCCCTCTCTCTCCCCCCTCTCTCTCTCCCCACATCTCCCCCCCTCTCTCCACATCTCCCCCCTCTCCCCACATCTCTCCCCATCTCCCCCCTCTCTCCACATCTCCCCCCTCACTCCACATCTCCCCCCTCTCTCCACATCTCCCCCCTCTCTCCACATCTCCCCCCTCTCTCCACATCTCCCCCCTCTCTCCACATCTCCCCATCTCCCCCCTCTCCCCACATATCTCCCCTCTCTCCACATCTCCCCCCTCTCTCCACATCTCCCCCCTCACTCCACATCTCCCCCCTCTCTCCACATCTCCCCCCTCACTCCACATCTCCCCCCTCTCTCCACATCTCCCCCTCTCTCCACATCTCCCCCCTCTCTCCACATCTCCCCACATCTCTCCCCTCTCTCCACATCTCCCCCCTCTCTCCACATCTCCCCACATCTCTCCCCTCTCTCCACATCTCCCCCCTCACTCCACATCTCCCACATCTCTCCACATCTCCCCCCTCACTGCACATCTCCCCACCTCTCCCCACATCTCCCCACATCCCTCCACCCTCTCTTGAGCTGTTTGAGCTCTCTCCACGGCCCTTCACGGGCCTTCACGCTAGGCTCCGCCCCTTTCACGGGCGTTCGCGTTAGGCCCCGCCCCCTTCACGATCGGCCACGCCCACTTCTGCTCGGCGCAGTCGGCAGAACAGATAGGGACTTAGGCCAGTGTGTTTGTCCGCGTGCTGTCTCTACTGCGCATGACAGCTTCGGACAAACACACTTGGCCTTTTATAGTATAGGATATAAAAGAGTTTTACCTCAGAAAGTAAGCATGATACCAGTCGCTATTAAATCACTGTATTCAGGCTTACCTTACATAAATTTGGTATCAGCAGCATTTTCTAGCCTTCATTTCATCTTCTAGAAAAATATTAACTGCACATACCTCATAGCAGGATAACCTGCACGCCATTCCCCCGCTGAAGTTATCTCTCTCTTCAGACATGTGTGAGAACAGCAATGGATCTTAGTTACAACCTGCTAAGATCATAGAAATCCCAGGCAGATTCTTCTTTTTTCCTGCCTGGAACAAAATAGCACAACTCCGGTACTGTCATGTTCTGTCTCAGGATATCATGTGAGAGCCTCATTGTCTGGAACAGTTGCTTTAAAGGAAGATTAGTAGAAGCCATACTGATTGAAAATGAAAACAAATTTATTTAAACAACAGAATACTTTGTTTAAGCAAATACTTGCAGAATATTTAAATATGCTACTCAGGTATGTTAAGACCACATACAGCAGGAGTGAAAATAAACAAACAAAGTAAGCAGAGATGCAGATTCAAAAAGGAAAGTCTTTCTCCTACTAATTGCTGAGTGCAGGATTTGCACAAGGCAGGATACAAACTTGCAAACTGGTAACAGGTTTAAAGGTAAAGTCTCTCTCCTTGTAATTGCTGAGTGCAGGAATTGCACAATGCAGGAAACAACTTGCAAACTGGTAACAGGTTTAAAGGTAAAGTCTCTCTCCTTGTAATTGCTGAGTGCAGGAATTGCACAATGCAGGAAACAACTTGCAAACTGGTAACAGGTTTAAAGGTAAAGTCTCTCCTTGTAATTGCTGAGTGCAGGAATTGCACAATGCAGGAAACAACTTGCAAACTGGTAACAGGTTTAAAGGTAAAGTCTCTCTCCTTGTAATTGCTGAAGGCAGGAAACAACTTGCAAACTGGTAACAGGTTTAAAGGTAAAGTCTCTCTCCTCGTAATTGCTGAAGGCAGGAAACAAACTTGCAAACTGGTAACAGGTTTAAAGGTAAAGGCTTTGCCCTGGTAATACCTTGTAAACAGGTGCAAAGGAAATCTTTCTCCTGGCAATGGCCAAGTGCAGGAATTGCATAAAGCAGGAAACAAACTTGTAGATTGGTAACAGGTTTAAAGGTAAAGGCTTTCTCCTGGTAATACCTTGTAAACAGGTGCAAAGGTGAAGTCTTTCTCCTGGCAATAGCTGAGTGCAGGAATTTGCATAAAGCAGGAAACAAACTTGAAGATTGGTAACAGGTTTAAAGGTAAAGGCTTTCTCCTGGTAATACCTTGTAAACAGGTGCAAAGGAAATCTTTCTCCAAAGAAGTACAGGAAACAGGTTCTGACTTGACAAAACAGATCCAATGTGAAGACAAAAATGCAGACTAAAAGCCATCCTTAAATAGGGAGGTTTTGCACAGGGTTGGTTCTGATTAATTCCAGAATTGAGAACACCTGTGTGTTGCACAGGTGTAATAACAAGTAAGGCAAAAAGTTATTTATCAGATCTTTTAAGATCCATGCTATTGCTAGAACTGGCTGTGGCTCAACATGTAAGCAAACAGAAATAGCAACCACAGAGTCACAGGTTCAAATCCCCACACAGCCCTTCTTAGCAGAATGCCTCCCAGACCTTTTCTTTTTCTTTTTCGTCTGGAGGCTTGGTTCATGACAGGTACTATTTAAAAATAATAAACTCTTGATTGAAGCAAAATAACAGCTACATTTCACCACTTATCTCTTACTACCTCCATGCTTGTTGAGAGTTGCAAGAGAATGACTGGATATGGTAGTGAGGGGAGGAGCTATATAGACAGCTCTGCTGTGGGTGACCTCTTGCAACTTCCTGTTGGGAATGAGAATATCCCACAAGTAATGGATGATCCGTGGACTGGATACACCTTACAAGAGAAATGATTTGTTATGCATAAGAAAACAACTTTGCAATATACTTTCCTTCTGTATTTTGCCTCATTTTCATGCAATTCAGCTCAGATATTAATTAACTTAAAAGCAGAAGATAACTTCTGACGGTTCAATAACTCTTTACATTGTTTATAACGTTATGTTTTGTATTTTATGGTGTACATCTTGAAATCTAGTAATGTATATTTTGTATATGAACACCAAAATTATTTGCATATCTCAATCCAGTTAGAGTCCTTCAATGCTGAGATTTAATAAACAGATATGTTGAAATCCAGAATTAGTTTGTTACATTAAGTAACTTTTCACGAGAATAGCGACAGCATACTTTAAATAGGGAAGTGTTAGGCCTTAGCCTATGTCTCTGAATACGGTTGTTTACCCAAAACACGTAAAACGCTACCGTCTGACACCGCACATGATTTTATTGGCATCCTACCTTGTGTCTACTATTAATTAAGTTAATAAAGGAAAGTTTTTAACATCCAAAAGGGTGATTTTTGTAGTTGAAGTTGAAATGCACTCTGCTGACTTCTCAATGCTAACTCTGCTACATATCTGTCCTTAATTGGATTTAACTGATAACAAATGCAAAACAATGCATTTCATTCTAACATTATGACTTTGGCTAGCCTTGTTGTCTTGAGAAAGTCTGGCCGGGATCCAGACGAAACGCGTAGGGTGGTTTAGTTCAGGAGTTTGTTGATACGGGTACTCTGACCCTAACCCGGACTGTGTTACTGTTACTTGCTGGGGGACGCTCCAGTTCCCTCCTCCTTGGTGACGTCAGACGCCGAACTTTCAAGCGGCTCTCACAGGATTTACAACCTAACCAAGCACCTTAAACATCTGAGTAGAGGAGTCGGAATACAGCCCGCAGAGGGGTGCAGGACCTATTTTTGTCTATACCGGACTTGTCAAATTTTATATGTAAGTTACTACGTTGTTTGTATCTGAACATCTATAATAAAGTGTTAACCTGGGTTGCGCTTCTCCTCTATATGTTTTTTGTATTAGCCTTGTTGTCTGCAGACTAAAGCCTGGATTGGCTCCACCAAAAACGGTGGGTGGAGTTTGGCTATTGTAAAACAACTGCAGTGAAAAGGACATTCATTTGTTTTAAAAATGTTAAGACTTGGCTGATATATTATTCTATAGCAACACAACAGAAATGTTTTATAATTACAGGGTGTTCACTGTCCCTTTAAAGCAATTTAGTATAGAGTACATATTTGTTACAAGATATAGTTAAACGTTATACAATTATACACATTTCTGGCGTAAGGAATTTTCCCACACTTCTTAGTGAAAATGCATTTAATGTAATGCATAACAGTTGTCTATCTCTTGTTCAAAGTAAATATGTTTAAACATTTTCACAACTGACTTGCAAATAAATGCTTTGGAGCCACTTAATATATATTTCCAAGAGAAAGGTTAAGTTAAAGCTGATTATTTTGATATTGAAAACAATAGGTCGTACATGTCTGAGCATAGTTGGTCAGTGGGATTGAAACTCAATGGCTGATAAGGAAGACCACAATACTATTAGTGAACAGTGATAAACCCCACAAGCATAAAAAAGACAAATATTTTATAATAAGTGAAAATCAGATTTAAAAAATAATCAAACAAAGAAATAAACAAATGCTTATGCTTATTAAAATGTCTTCTTTTAGATTTAAGCAAAGAAACAAATTGTATTTTATTGTTCCTTTAATATTAACACCCCACCCAGTATTTATAGTGGATTATGTGAAGTTAAAATCCTGGTGAAACAGTTGATAAGAGCATTTTCCCTGCATCTAGTTATTAATACAAAGAGTTGAGATGGGCAAGCTCCGCAAAACCATTCTAAAATTGACACTTAAAAGACGACTGAATACAGTAGAATTTAATAATTGACAAATACACAATACAAAAAAACAATGCAATAGCACTTACTTTGAATTTGAAATTAGCAGTAGAATATTTTCTAATATATTCTAATATTTTAAAAAAGTTAATCCAAATTTCCCTCCACCAGCCATCCCAATTTTTGTAATAAATTATTGCATTAATAAAAAAAATCAAATATTTGTAAATATTATTTATTTCTTTAAATTCTGGATCATATGAGGCAGACTAATATTTTAAGTGGTTAAATAAGCAGCCATTTTAAACATTTATCTTGTTTATTATCTTATAATGGTTTTAAATGGGACTTATTTTAATTTAAAGATGTATATGTCATCATAGCAACAACACTAGCTGGTACTGACTTTAATAATACTCTCCTTCCAAGTACGTTTTCCATATAGTCAGATAGAACCAGTATTGCTAATAACAGGAACAATACTGAACTATAAATTAAAATCTCTACCTCTGTTGTAATAGGTTAAGCAAAATAAGTTTGTTAAAGAGCCATAATACCCAAATGTTTAAACACTTGAAAGTGATGCAATATATCTGTAAAAAGCTGACTAGAAAATATCACCTGAACATCTCTATGTAAAAAAGAAAGATATTTTTACCTCAAAAGTTCCTCAGTAGCCACATCCCATTGTAAAGGACTTCTAAGCTGAAAATCAGTATGTCTATCCCGGGACAGCTAAGGGAGTGAGCTTTCGTGCACACTCATCTTATTTCCCTATTCAGTGTAAGGAAGTTTACAATGAAATCTCATGAGAGTTAAAGGGACATAATACTCATATGCTAAATCACTTGAAACTGATGCAGTATAACTGTAAAAAGCTGACAGGAAAATCTCACCTGAGCATCTTTATGTAAAAAAAAAAAAAGATATTTTACCTCACAATCTCCTCAGCTCAGCAGAGTAAGTTCTGTGTAAAAAGTAATACTCAGCTGCAGCCCAGCTGCAGGTAAAAAAAAATAAAAAAAATGAAGAAATGAACAGCAGCCAATCAGCATCAGCAGTGCTGAGGTCATGAACTCTTTTACTGTGATCTCATGAGATTTAACTTAACTCTCATGAGATTTCATTGTAAACTTCCTTTAAACTGAATAGGGAAATAACATGAGAGTGCACGAGGCTCAACCCTTCGGCTGTCCCGGGACAGACATAATGATTTGCTGCTTAGAAGTCCTTTACAATGGGATGTGGCTACTGAGGAACCTTTGAGGTAAAATATCTTTCTTTTTTACATAGAGATGTTCAGGTGATATTTTCTAGTCAGCTTTTTACAGCTATGCTGCATCACTTTGGGTATTATGGCGCTTTAATATAAAAAAATAAAATAAAATATGTAGCTGCTATTTTTCTGATGCGGTTCATTAAACACCTCTAAGGCAATCTAGTGTTTAGACAGAAATATTCTGAAACTAGATAAAATCTTATCAGATTGTAAATATGCAAAGTCACCAATGCAATTTTATCTGACATCAGTTAAGTAATTTATTTATATATTTTACACAATTAAATGTTTAAACATAGTTTTTCTTTTTTTAAATGTATATATATATATATATATACTAGTCCTAAAGCCCGTTTACACGGGACATTTTTTGCAGTACAGCGGTCCCACCCCTTGCTCTCTCTCCCTCCCCCTCTCTTTTGCTCTCTCTCACCCCTCTCTTTTGTGCTCTCTCCCCCCTCTTTTGCGCTCTCTCTTGCTCCACCTCTCTTTTGCTCTCTCTACCCCCTCTCTTTTGCTCTCTCTCTCCCACCTCTCTTTTCCTCTCTCTACCCTTTCTTTTGCTCTTTCCCCTCTCTTTTTCTCCCTCTCCACCCTCTCTTTTGCTTTCTCTGCCCGCTCTCTTTTGCTCTCTCTCCCCCCTCTTTTGCGCTCTCTCTCCCCCCTCTCTTTTGCTCTCTCTCCCCCCTCTCTTTTGTGCTCTCTCTCTCCCCCCTCTCTTTTGAGCTCTCTCTCCCTCCCTCTCTTTTGCGCTCTCTCTCTCCCCCTCTCTTTTGCGCTCTCTCTCTCCCCCTCTATTTTGCGCGCTCTCTCTCCCTCCTCTCTTTTGCGCTCTCTCTCTCCCCCCTCTCTTTTGCTCTCTTTCCCCCCTCTCTTTTGTGCTCTCTCTCTCCCCCCTCTTTTGTGCTCTCTCTCCCCCCTCTCTTTTGCTCTCTCTCCCCCCTCTCTTTTGTGCTCTCTCTCTCCCCCCTCTCTTTTGAGCTCTCTCTCCCTCCCTCTCTTTTGCGCTCTCTCTCTCCCCCTCTCTTTTGCGCTCTCTCTCTCCCCCTCTATTTTGCAATCTCTCTCCCTCTCTTTTGCGCTCTCTCTCTCCCCCCTCTCTTTTGTGCTCTCTCTCTCTCCCCTCTTTTTTGTGCTCTCTCCCTCCCTCTCTTTTGCGCTCTCTCTCCCACTCTTTTGCGCTCTTTCTCTCCCCCTCTCTTTTGCGCTCTCTCTCGCCCTCCTCTCTTTTGCGCTCTCTTTCTCCCCCCTCTCTTTTGTGCTCTCTCTCCCCCCTCTCTTTAGCTCTCTCCCCCTCTCTTTTGCGCTCTCTCTACCCCCTCTCTTTTGCGCTCTCTCCCTCCCTCTCTTTTGTGCTCTCTCTCTCTCCCCCTCTTTTTGCTCTCTCTCCCCCCTCTCTTTTGCTCTCTCTCCCCCTCACTTTTGCTCTCTCCCTCTCCCCCCTCTCTTTTGTGCTCTCTCCCTCCCTCTCTTTTGCGATCTCTCTCTCCCCCTCTCTTTTGCGCTCTCTCTCTACCTCCTCTCTTTTGGGCTCTCTCTCTCCCTCCTCTCTTTTGCACTCTCTCTCTCCCCCTCTCTTTTGTGCTCTCTCTCTCCCCTCTCTTTTGCACTTTCTTTCTCCTCCTCTCTTTTGTGCTCTCTCCCCCCTCTCTTTTGCGCTCTCTCTCTCCCCCCTCTCTTTTATGCTCTCTCTCCCCCCTCTCTTTTATGCTATCTCTCCCCCCTCTCTTTTGCGCTCTCTCCCTCATCTCTTTGTGCTCTCTCCCCCCTCTCTTTTGCGCTCTCTCTCCCCCCCTCTCTTTTGCGCTCTCCCCCTCTCTTTTATGCTCTCTCTCCCCCCTCTCTTTTGCGCTCTCTCTCCCCCTCTCTTTTGCGCTCTCTCTCTCCCCCCCCTCTCTTTTGTGCTCTCTCCCCCCCTCTCTTTTGCTCTGTCTCTTTCCCCTTTTTTTTGCTCTTTCTCTCCATCCCTCTCTTTTGCTCTCTCTCTCCCCTCTCTTTTGCTCTCTCTCTCTATACCTCTCTTTTGCTCTCTCTCTCTATACCTCTCTTTTGCTCTCTCTCTCTCCATTCCTTTCTATTGTTCTCTCCCCCCTCTCTTTTACTCTCTATCCCCCCTCTCTTTTTCTCTCTCTCCCCCCTCTCTATTGCTCTCTCCCCCTCTCTTTTGCTCTCTCTCCCCCCTCTCTCTCTCCCCCCTCTCTTTGGCGCTCTCTCTCTCCCCCCCTCTCTTTTGCACTCTCTCTCCCCCCTCTCTTTTATGCTCTCTCCCCCCTCTCTTTTGCGCTCTCTCTCCCACCTCTCTTTTGCGCTCTCTCTCTCCACCCCTCTCTTTTGTGCTCTCTCCCCCCCTCTCTTTTGCTCTGTCTCTTTCCCCTCTCTTTTGCTCTCTCTCTCTCTCTCTCCATCCCTCTCTTTTGCTCTTTCTCTCCATCCCTCTCTTTTGCTCTCTCTCCCCTCTCTTTTGCTCTCTCTCTCTTCATACCTCTCTTTTGCTCTCTCTCTCCATTCCTCTCTATTGTTCTCTCCCCCCTCTCTTTTGCTCTCTATCCCCCTCTCTTTTTCTCTCTCTCCCCCTCTCTATTGCTCTCTTCCCCTCTCTTTTGCTCTCACCCCCTCTCTTTTGCTCTCTCTACCCCCCCTCTAGCTCCCCCTCTCTCTCTCTCCCCATCCCCCCCTCTCTGCCCTCTCTCTTCTTTTGCTCTCTCTCTCCCCCCTCTCTTTTGCTCTCTCTCTTCCCCTCTCTATTGCTCTCTCTCCTTGCCCCTCTTATTTTCTCTCTCCCCTTCTCTTTTTCTCTCTCTTCCCTCTATTTTGCTCTTTCCCCTCTCTTTTGCTCTTTCCCCTCTACTTTGCTCTCTCTCACTCCTCTCTTTTGTTCGTTCCTTTCTCTTTAGCACTTTCCCATCTCTTTTTGTCTCTCCCCCTCTCTTTCTATCTTTCTACCCTCTCTCTCGCGCCAACCGCGCCCGGCCCACCAAACTCGAACACGCCCCACCATGCCCGGCCACGCCCACTTTTGCGGCACCGTGCCGCAGACAGCAGATCAGGTCAGGCCAGGTGTGTTTGTCCTGTGCTGTATCTACTGCGCATGACAGCTTCGGACAAACAAACTTGGCCTTTTATATTATAGGATATAGTTTATACAATTTTAAGTTCATTTTAAATGTCTATTTTTCTGACTAATATATTTTAATAACAAACTGATTTTTTAGATTTCATTAAAGTACATTAATATATTATAAAAAAAAAGTTCAAATATTCTGAAGTATAATTTTGAAGTGCTTAACTCTAATTTGGAGAAAATGCTGTTATTGCTATTAATATTATTAACATTAACAGCATTAATAAATATATTGTATCTGATTTAAAAAAAACAAGATTTAAGAAAAGTAATTATAATAAAAGGAAATATCAAAGATAAATTTTAACATGAGATTCAAAAACAAAACACACAACAAAAAAATAAACATGCAAGCAAAAACTTATTAATTGTACTTTTGTGTCTATATTTTTATTGGACTATTTTTAACCAATTTGGATTAGCATAGCTCTGGAATTATTGCACCTGGTGTTATTTAAAGTGCTATCTGTTATAATTACATCACAAAGAATATATTTGTAACTCAAAAAAAGTATTTTTTAATATGATTTTTCACCTGATCTTGAGGATCAATCATCAGAGGCCAACGTCTTCCACGTGTTACTAGAATACCATTCTCTGTAGAAACATGATCCCGTGGCAAACCATCTGTATTCCACTGGCGAATTTCATAGGCATCACCCAAAATATTTATAAGACTAAATTTAGGGCTGATAGGAATTTCTAACTTTTGACACTTCTGAATCCAATTGTCGATTAACTTGAAAAAAGAAAATAGATATGGGCAGGTTAATATTCATCACTAAAACTAAACACTTATTTTCCTGAGTTCAGTAAAATGTGAATAACATTTACTTGCACTTAAAGGGACAGTCTACACCAGAATTTTTATTGTTTTAAAAGATAGATAATCCCTTTATTGCCCATTCCCCAGTTTTGCATAACCAACACAATTATATAAATATACTTTTAACCTCTGTGATTATCTTGTATCTAAGCCTCTCCAAACTGCCCCTTTTTTCAGTTCTTTTGACAGACTTGCAATCTAGTCAATCAGTGCCTGCTCCCAGATTACTTCACGTGCACGAGCACAGTGTTATCTATATGAAATATGTTAACTAACACCCTCTAGTGGTGAAAAACTGTTAAAATGCAATCTGAAAGAGGTGGCCTTCAAGGTCTAAGAAACTAGCATATGAACCTCCTAGGTTAAGCTTTCAACTAAGAATACCAAAGGAACAAAGCAAAATTGGTGATAAAAGTAAATTGGAAAATTGTTTAAAATGACATGCTCTATCTGAATCATTAAAGTTTATTTTGGCCTAGACTTCCACTTCACAGGGGGCTCCTAGCCTACAAGTTTTTTTAAATTTATGACACCCGTGATTCAAATTAGAACTTTATCAACATCCTAAACACTTCACTAATGTAATTCAACTTGGGGAAAAAATAAAAATTAAAACAAAATGTATGTTTAAAAGTACTGTTAAATACTGCATGCTTAATTCTGCAGGTTGCAGGTTATAAACCCTTATTATTTTTACTCAGCTGTAAGCTAGAAAATTCCTGGATTTCACCAAAAAAGAGTGAAATTGGAACTAATATTACAAAGGCTACATAAAATGTATTCAAATAATATTATGGAACTTTAAACATGCTACAGAGAGGCCCATTTATCAAGCTCTGAATGGAGCTTGAGGGCCCGTGTTTCTGGCGAGTCTTCAGACTCGCCAGAAACAGCAGTTATGTAGCAGCGGTCTAAAGACTGCTACTCCATAACCCTGTCCGCCTGCTCTGATGAGGCGGACAGGAATCTCCGGAATTCAACCCGATCGAGTACGATCGGGTTGATTGACACCTCCCTGCTGGTGGCCCATTGGCCACGAGTCTGCAGGGGGCTCTTGTGAGCTGCTGGTGCAATGCTGAATACGGAGAGCGTATTGCTCTCCGCATTCAGCGATGTCTGTCGGACCTGATCCGCACTGTCAGATCTGGTCCGACAGACGTTTGATAATTCGGCCTCATAGAGTACATGTTTATAACTTTCTAATAATAAAGAGTTGTTTAATTTACATTGTTATGAGTATAGCTAACAAGCATTACTTTTTGTCACAGAAATACCAAACACCATTAGTGTGATGTCGTTTTTATTTTGAATTACTGAACATCTTTTGAAAACTCTGATAATTCACTAGGCTTTCAGGTAAATCTTCAAACTAATGTTATCTACGTTGTATCAAAATTTTTGTTTTGCTTGACCTCCATGTTACCAAATGTTCACGAGATAAGTCTAGTGCAGGTATTTTATTAACCAATGAGTGTATGCATGAACTTTTTAGCTGACTTTGCCATATTGACAACATGTTAAAAAAACAAAGAAAAAAAATCTATTAAAGTTGTTTAGTTCTGCACTATAGCTTTAGTTTGAATGAGAGTTCTGAGTGTAAGGCATTGATTACAGTTAATGAATTGAATGGCAACAATTGCTAAATATATCAATAAATAAATAGATAAATAAGTAAGTAAATAACCTCTCTCATATAGTGCTATCAGACTTCCAACAAATGCTTTTAGATTGTCAATATCATACCACAAAGTTGCTAAATTGATCTCTTATTTAAAGTTTGTAAATAAACGCATCAGAAATACTTAAAGGGACATGAAAGTTCAAATTAAACTTTATGGTTCAGATAGAGAATGCAATTTTTCCCTTTACTTCTATTATTAAAGCACCATTAAATATAGTAGAATTGCATAATCAAAAAGTGCACAATAAATAGATATCGCAAAAACATTTACTCAATTTTAAATGAGCAATACTTTTTTCCTAACTAATTTAAATGACAGCCAATCACACATTCATATACACTGTGAACTCTCGTGGATGCTGGCGGCTCTGAAAGTGTTCATTTAAAAAGATTATACACAATTTGATAATGGAAGTAAAGTAGAAAGTCTCTTAAAACGGCATGCTCTTTCTGAATCATGAAAGTTACATTTTTGACTTCACTACAGAAAAATGTTTTTTTTATTAAATAAATAAATAAAAAGTATACATAAATATATATAAACCGGGTACTGGCATACAGCTGCCAGTACCTAAGATGGTGGATACTAGTTAGAGGGGGAGAGAGCTGTTTGGGAGGGATCAGGGAGGTGGGAGGGCAAGGGAGTATCCTACACTGCAGAAAAACATAATTTATGCTTACCTGATAAATGTATTTCTCTTGTAGTGTATCCAGTCCACGGATCATCCATTACTTGTGGGATATTCTCCTTCCCAACAGGAAGTTGCAAGAGGATCACCCACAGCAGAGCTGCTATATAGCTCCTCCCCTCACTGCCATATCCAGTCATTCGACCGAAACAAGCCGAGAAAGGAGAAACCATAGGGTGCAGTGGTGACTGTAGTTTAATTAAAATTTAGACCTGCCTGAAAAGGACAGGGCGGGCCGTGGACTGGATACACTACAAGAGAAATAAATTTATCAGGTAAGCATAAATTATGTTTTCTCTTGTTAAGTGTATCCAGTCCACGGATCATCCATTACTTATGGGATACCAATACCAAAGCTAAAGTACACGTATGATGGGAGGGACAAGGCAGGAACTTAAACGGAAGGAACCACTGCCTGTAGAACCTTTCTCCCAAACAGAGCCTCCGAAGAAGCAAAAGTATCAAATTTGTAAAACTTGGAAAAAGTATGAAGCGAAGACCAAGTTGCAGCCTTGCAAATCTGTTCAACAGAGGCCTCATTTTTAAAGGCCCAGGTGGAAGCCACAGCTCTAGTAGAATGAGCTGTAATCCTTTCAGGAGGCTACTGTCCAGCAGTCTCATAGGCTAAACGGATTATACTCCGAAGCCAAAAAGAAAGAGAGGTTGCCGAGGCCTTCTGACCTCTCCTCTGTCCAGAGTAAACAACAAACAGGTTAGATGTTTGGCGAAAATCTTTAGTAGCCTGTAAGTAAAACTTCAAGGCACGGACTACGTCTAGATTATGCAAAAGACGTTCCTTCTTTGAAGAAGGATTAGGACATAATGATGGAACAACAATCTCTTGATTGATATTCTTGTTAGAAACCACCTTAGGTAAAAACCCAGGTTTTGTGCGCAGAACAACTTTATCTGAATGAAAGATCAGATAAGGAGAATCACAATGTAAGGCAGATAACTCCGAGACTCTTCGAGCCGAGGAAATAGCCATCAGAAAAAGAACTTTCCATGAAAGAAGTTTGATATCAATAGAATGAAGGGGTTAAAACGGAACCCCTTGAAGAACTTTAAGAACCAAGTTTAAGCTCCATGGAGGAGCAACAGGTTTAAACACAGGCTTAATTCTAACTAAAGCCTGACAAAATGCCTGAATGTCTGGAACTTCTGCCAGACGCTTGTGTAAAAGAATAGACAGAGCAGAAATCTGTCCCTTTAAAGAACTAGCTGATAATTCTTTGTCCAAACCCTCTTGGAGGAAGGACAATATCCTAGGAATCCTAACCCTACTCCATGAGTAATTCTTGGATTCACACCAATGAAGATATTTACGCCATATCTTGTGGTAAATTTTCCTGGTGACAGGCTTTCGTGCCTGTATTAAGGTATCAATTACTGACTTGGAGAAGCCATGCTTTGATAGGATCAAGCGTTCAATCTCCATGCAGTCAGTCTCAGAGAAAGTAGATTCGGATGATTGAAAGGACCTTGTATTAGAAGGTCTTGTCTCAGAGGCAGAGTCCATGGTGGAAAGGATGACATGTCCACTAGGTCTGCATACCAGGTCCTGCGTGGCCACGCAGGCGCTATCAATATCACCGATGCTCTTTCCTGTTTGATTTTGGCAATCAGACGAGGGAGCAAAGGAAACGGTGGAAACACATAAGCCAGGTTGAAGAACCAAGGCACTGCTAGAGCATCTATCAGTGCCGCTTCTGGGTCCCTGGACCTGGATCCGTAACAAGGAAGCTTGGCGTTCTGGCGAGACGCCATGAGATCCAATTCTGGTTTGCCCCAACGGAGAACCAATTGAGCAAACACCTCCGGATGGAGTTCCCATTCCCCCGGATGAAAAGTCTGACGACTTAGAAAATCCGCCTCCCAGTTCTCTACACCTGGGATATGGATCGCTGACAGGTGGCAAGAGTGAGTCTCTGCCCAGCGAATTATCTTGGAGACTTCTGACATCGCTAGGGAACTCCTGGTTCCCCCTTGATGGTTGATGTAAGCCACAGTCGTGATGTTGTCTGACTGAAATCTGATGAACCTCAGTGTTGCTAGCTGAGGCCAAGCCAGAAGAGCATTGAATATTGCTCTTAACTCCAGAATATTTATTGGGAGGAGTTTCTCCTCCGGAGTCCATGAACCCTGAGCCTTCAGGGAGTTCCAGACTGCACCCCAACCTAGAAGGCTGGCATCTGTTGTTACAATTGTCCAATCTGGTCTTGCGAAAGGTCATACCCTTGGACAGATGGGCCTGAGATAACCACCAGAGAAGAGAATCTCTGGTTTCCTGACCCAGATTTAGTAGAGGGGACAAATCTGTGTAATCCCCATTCCACTGACTGAGCATGCATAATTGCAGCGGTCTGAGATGCAGGCGCGTGAACGGCACTATGTCCATCGCCGCTACCATTAAGCCGATTACTTCCATGCACTGAGCCACCGTGGGGCGCGGAATGGAGTGAAGAACACGGCAAGCATTTAGAAGTTTTGATAACCTGGACTCCCTCAGGTAAATTTTCATTTCTACAGAATCTATTAGAGTCCCTAGGAAGGAAACACTTGTGAGAGGAGATAGAGAACTCTTTTCTTCGTTCACTTTCTACCCATGCAACCTCAGGAATGCCAGAACTATCTCTGTATGAGATTTGGCAATTTGAAAGCTTGATGCCTGTATCAGGATGTCGTCCAGGTAAGGAGCCACCGCTATGCCTCGCGGTCTTAGGACCGCCAGAAGTGAGCCCAGAACCTTTGTAAAAATTCTTGGGGCTGTAGCCAACCCGAATGGAAGAGCTACAAATTGGTAATGCCTGTCTAGAAAGGCAAACCTCAGGAACTGATGATGATTCTTGTGAATCGGAATGTGAAGGTAGGCTTCCTTTAAGTCCACTGTGGTCATGTACTGACCCTCTTGGATCATGGGTAAAATGGTTCGAATAGTTTCCATCTTGAATGACGGAACTCTGAGGAATTTGTTTAGGATCTTTAAATCCAAAATTGGTCTGAAGGTTCCCTCTTTTTTGGGAACCACAAACAGATTTGAATAAAACCCCTGTCCTTGTTCCGTCCGCGAAACTGGATGGATCACTCCCATTACAAGGAGATCTTGTACGCAGCTTAGGAATGCCTCTTTCTTTAACTGGTTTGCAGATAATCTTGAAAGGTGAAATCTCCCTTGTGGAGGAGAAGCTTTGAAGTCCAGAAGATATCCCTGAGATATGATCTCCAACGCCCAGGGATCCTGAACATCTCTTGCCCATGCCTGGGCGAAGAGAGAGAGTCTGCCCCCTACTAGATCCGTTGTCGGATAGGGGGCCACTCCTTCATGCTGTCTTAGAGGCAGCAGCAGGCTTTCTGGCCTGCTTGCCCTTGTTCCAGGACTGGTTAGGTTTCCAGGCCTGCTTGGATTGAGCAAAAGTTCCCTCTTGTTTTGAAGCAGAGGAAGTTGATGCTGCACCTGCCTTGAAATTTCGAAAGGCACGAAAATTAGACTGTTTGGCCTTTGATTTGGCCCTGTCCTGAGGAAGGGTATGACCCTTACCTCCAGTAATGTCAGGAATAATTTCTTTCAAACCAGGCCCGAATAAGGTCTGCCCCTTGAAAGGAATGTTGAGTAATTTAGACTTTGAAGTCACATCAGCTGACCAGGATTTGAGCCATAGCGCCCTAAACATTTTTCTAAATATAGGAGGTGGGGAAAAGGGCACACCGGGCCTATCCCACTCCTTACTAATAATTTCTGTAAGCCTTTTAGGTATTGGAAAAACATCAGTACTCACTGGCACTGCATAGTATTTATCCAGCCTACACAATTTCTCTGGCACTGCAATTGTGTCACAGTCATTCAGAGCAGCTAATACCTCCCCAAGCAATACACGGAGGTTCTCAAGCTTAAATTTAAAATTAGAAATCTCTGAATCAGGTCTCCCCGATTCAGAGACGTCACACACAGACTGAAGCTCTCCGTCCTCTGGTTCTGCATATTGTGATGCAGTATCAGACATGGCTCTTACAGCATCTACACGCTCTGTATCTCGTCTAACCCCAGAGCTATCGTGCTTGCCTCTCAATTCAGGCAATCTGGATAATACCTCTGACAGGGTATTATTCATGATTGCAGCCATGTCCTGCAAAGTAATCGCTATGGGCGTCCCTGATGTACTTGGCGCCATATTAGCGTGCGTCCCTTGAGCGGGAGGCGAAGGGTCCGACACGTGGGGAGAGTTAGTCGGCATAACTTCCCCCTCGACAGACCCCTCTGGTGACAATTCTTTTATAGATAAAGACTGATCTTTACTGTTTAAGGTGACATCAATACATTTAGTACACATTCTCCTATGGGGCTCCACCATGGCTTTTAAACATAATGAACAAGTATCCTCTGTTTCAGACATGTTTGTACAGACTAGCAATGAGACTAGCAAGCTTGGAAAACATTTTAAAGCAAGTTAACAAGCAATATAAAAAATATTACTGTGCCTTTAAGAGAAACAAATTTTGACAAAATTTAAAATAACAGTGAAAAAAGGCAGTTAACAAAATTTTTACAGTGTATGTAACAAGTCAGCAGAGCATTGCACCTACTTGCAAATGGATGATTAACCCCTTAATAACAAAAACAGAATAATAAATGACAAAAACGTTTTGGTTTTTTTTGGTTTTTTTTTAAACACAGTCACAACAACTGCCACAGTTTTGTTACCCTCCTCAAACACGAGTTTGAAGCCTTTTGAGCCCTTCAGAGATGTCTTGTATCATGCAGAGGGAAGCTGAATGTCTCTGTCAGTATTTTTATCTGCACAGAAAAGCACTAAAAAAGGCCCCTCCCACTCATATTACAACAGTGGAAAGCCTGAGGAAACTGTTTCTAGGCAAAAATCAAGCCAGCCATGTGGAGAAAAACTAGGCCCCAATAAGTTTTGTCACCAAACATATATAAAAACGATTAACATGCCAGCAAACGTTTTATATTACACTTTTATAAGAGTATGTATCTCTGTTAAAAAGCCTGATACCAGTCGCTAAGGCTTAACTTACATTAATCCGGTATCAGCAGCATTTTTCTAGCAAATTCCATCCCTAGAAATATGTTTACTGCACATACCTTATTGCAGGAAAACCTGCACGCCATTCCCTCTCTGAAGTTACCTCACTCCTCAGAATATGTGAGAACAGCAATTGATCTTAGTTACTTCTGCTAAGATCATAGAAATCACAGGCAGATTCTTCTTCTAATACTGCCTTTGATGAAACAGTACACTCCGGTTCCATTTAAAAATAACAAACTTTTGATTGAAGTTAAAAAACTAACTATAATACACCACTCTCCTCTTACTACGTCCATCTTTGTTGAGAGTTGCAAGAGAATGACTGGATATGGCAGTGAGGGGAGGAGCTATATAGCAGCTCTGCTGTGGGTGATCCTCTTGCAACTTCCTGGATACACTTAACAAGAGAAATAATTTACTTTTTTTTTTTTAATTTTAAAATAAATGCCTTAAAACTTCATATTGGCAGACTGTCTGCCAGTACCTAAGATGTTGGTGAACAGTGGGGATGAGGGAGAGAAGATAGCTGTTTTGAAAAGATCAGGTAGGTTAAGCTAAACTTAACCTTACAAGCTACATGAGTAACCCCTTCACTGCAGGGAATTTCAGAAGTGTGGTGCACAACTGCAATTAGCTGCCTTCTAATAACCAAAAAGCAATGGCCACGCAACAAATGTCGGCTATTTCTAAACAAAGAGGATCCCAGAGAAGCTTTTACAACCACTTGTGTTATGACTGCATAAGAGATATGTAAATAATTTTATTGAGAACCCCAAAGTTTGCGAAAAAGTAAAAAAAATAATAATAACATAATTGCATTTGGCAGGGAACCAGTGACATGAAATATACCAAAATAGACCTAGATCAATACCTTGGGTTGACTACTAAAAATAATTATATCATTTTGATATGTTAAAAAAACACACACAAACACAAAAATAAGGCTCTATTGCTGTTTAAATGGAGTAATAAAAAATGCTAAAAATGCTCTGATCTTTTGGGCAAGATTTCTCCGAAATTCCCTGTCCTTAAGGGGTTAAAAAAATTTTTAGCAAATATTCTTTGTTCCCATGTAATTCTTTGTTAAAGAGAAACCTAGGTATTTATCTGCAGCACTAATGGCAGGAAATAATGCACTTGAATATGGATAACATTCTTGCAAAACTGCTGTCATATAGTGCTTCAGACGTGTACATTTCTGAGCTTATATCCCTGCTTTTCAACAAAAGAGAACAAAGAAAATTTGATAATAGAAATAAATTAGAAAGTTAAGAATCCCATGCTCTATATGAATCACGAAAGAAAAATGTTAGATTTTATGTCTCTTAAATTAATAATATATAAATTGTGATGTTGTGCTATAATCCATTATGGCACCATTGATATAATGGGGCCTATCTATCAAGCTCCGAATGGAGCTTGATGCCCCGTGTTTCTAGCCAGCCTGCAGGCTCGCCAGAAACAGCAGTTATGAAGCAGCGGTCACAAAGACCGCTGTTCCATAACCTGTCAGCCTGCTCTGAGCAGGCGGACAGACATCGCCGGAAATCAACCCGATCGAGGACGATCGGGTTGAATGACACCCCCCTGCTGGCGGCCGATTGGCCGCGAGTCTGCAGGGGGCGGCGTTGCACCAGCAGCTCTTGCGAGCTGCTGGTGCAATGCTGAATACGGCGAGCATATTGCTCGCTGTATTCAGCGAGGTCTGGCTGACCTGATCCGCACTGTCGGATCAGGTCCGCCAGACTATGATAAATAGAGGCCAATGTATTATATCTTAACGAAACACAACACAAAAATGTTTAAAAATATATTAAGCTTTGAAACTAATATCCACAATCCACAGTGGGTTTCTCCAGCAACAAGGTGAAAAGAACAATAATTCTAGTTTGAATAATCAAAACACAGTTATCATTCAAATAAACAAATATTTACATGGAAGCAAACTCCTTTATAGGAACTGAACTTTAATACAACATTTTGAGCTAGATTACGAGTGGCGTGTTAACTGTTGCGCGCAAGTGATAAGGGGTTTATCGCGGCTCTTTGTGCACATTGTATCAACTTCAGTGCTCTGATTAACTGTTACACTCAACAAAACAGTGGCACAAAACACATCAAAATCATGTATAAAATGAGTTACACTCATAATAACACTGTCTAATAATGGTTTTTTTGTATTTACAGACATATATACACATATGTACACGTATATACAAATATAAAAGTGCATTGGATCCATTTGCAGTCAAGTAGCTGAAAACATGTAAAAGCATATTTATGCAATATTCATATTTAATAAAGTGTTTATGTATTTACTGTAAATATTTCACATTCCTCTGCACATAAGGGAATATGTTCTAAGTATTTTTAAATATATATATATACATATATATGTATATAGACAAAGAGTAACAGAGGGAACGCAAATGCTGTTCATGAGCTTTTATATAAAGTCACAAGCTGACAATAACACAACTCGTTTTGTCAGAATAGTAATTGAGGTGGTGCAGACCCTTATACAAAGTATTATATGGTTAAAAAAGAGAGAAGTAACTAGGAATGTAATCCTAGTTTTAAAAAGACAGGGATTTCAGCACTCTTTTGAAAATGAAGCTCATTGGACCATAGAACGTGTTTGAACAGTAAGTTTTTTTATTATTTATTCAATTGTGAACGGGAAATTCTCCCCGCTGTATGTACACCACTCCCCAGAAGAAAAAGATACAACACACTGAATCACATTCGTAGTCAAAAATTAATAAGGAAACATTAGTTACCTATATACATACTAGAGTTCGTATTCAAAACCTGACCGGTCAGGGGTACATATCTTGCAAAGATATAAAGAACAGCCAGAAACTTTGTAGAGTTATTTTTGATACCTCTAAGGAACCTCTACACCCTGCTGCACACAGAACCCCTTTTTAAGAGGTATATCCTGGGCAGGTTATGATGAGTGGGATCTAAGAGGTCAAATAGGGGTACCACAGGCAGAAGCAGTTCACAAGTTTTAGTCACAGTCACAATATGGTATGCAGTGAATAATGATGCTGTACTTAGTCAAGGAAAAAAACCTTATTCTTAGACTCACTACACCCAACTGCTCACAGTACTCCAAACGAGGAGAATACACTACTGGGTAGTACATAAAGTGGTAAGTATCACCCGGATCTAAGTGGTCTCTAAGTTAGGCTTCCTTGAGTTTAACAGTATGCATGTACAAAAACATATATAAGCAAAACTAACAGACAGTATGTGCCATTATAGTGCTTTTATGTAAGCTATTCATGCAAAGCTTGCAGTAAGAAAAGAAAGCAATTATAAGGTTAAAGCATAAAGCACAGATGATAGTGTTTCCTCAGTGTCTCTGGGATCTTGAAATGCTAGCAAGTAAAGCCTCAACATTAATGACAGTAATATTTCTCTAACCCTGCAGTACAGCAAGGAGCAAATATCGTTTCTGGATATCAATGTAAAAATTGAACAAGGAATGATTGTGACTACTAATAGCCTCCTCTTAGCTTCAAGTCATCACCCAACACATTTGATACAAGGTATACCCAAAGGGCAATTTTTACGACTTTGTAGAAACTGCTCGACAAAAGAAAGATTCCTGAAGCATGGTACAGACATGCAAAAAAGGTTCTTGGACAGAGGGTATTCCAAGCGAAATGTAAGGAAGGCATTTAATAATGCTGCACATGCAAATCGAAATACACTCCTTGCACAAAAAGAAAAGATAATAGATTCTAAAATTAGGCTGGTTACAGACTATAACTGCCGTTGGAATGCCCTAAGGGAGATTCTGTCCAAGAATTGGAAAATTCTTACGAGTGATGTGGGAGTATCGAAAGAGTTTGGAGACTACCCAAACATTACTGTCTGTTAGTTTTGCTTATATATGTTTTTGTACATGCATACTGTTAAACTCAAGGAAGCCTAACTTAGAGACCACTTAGATCCGGGTGATACTTACCACTTTATGTACTACCCAGTAGTGTATTCTCCTCGTTTGGAGTACTGTGAGCAGTTGGGTGTAGTGAGTCTAAGAATAAGGCTTTTTTCCGTGACTAAGTACAGCATCATTATTCACTGCATACCATATTGTGACTGTGACTTAAACTTGTGAACTGCTTCTGCCTGTGGTACCCCTATTTGACCTCTTAGATCCCACTCATCATAACCTGCCCAGGATATACCTCTTAAAAAGGGGTTCTGTGTGCAGCAGGGTGTAGAGGTTCCTTAGAGGTATCAAAAATAACTCTACAAAGTTTCTGGCTGTTCTTTATATCTTTGCAAGATATGTACCCCTGACCGGTCAGGTTTTGAATACGAACTCTAGTATGTATATAGGTAACTAATGTTTCCTTATTAATTTTTGACTACGAATGTGATTCAGTGTGTTGTATCTTATTCTTCTGGGGAGTGGTGTACATACAGCGGGGAGAATTTCCCGTTCACAATTGAATAAATAAAAAAACTTACTGTTCAAACACGTACTATGGTCCAATGAGCTTCATTTTCAAAAGAGTGCTGAAATCCCTGTCTTTTTTAAAACTAGGATTACATTCCTAGTTACTTCTCTCTTTTTTAACCATATAATATATATATATATATATATGTATATACTATACTTATATATAATCATATATATATATATATATATATATACAGTATATATACTGTATATATAAATAGAACATATTCTTCTATGTGAATAACATGGAATGTGAAATATTTATGTTTCATGTCAGGTTAGCGCACTTAAGAGAACGTGATTGAGCTTGCGCGCGAGTAGGGTATATGTTTTTTTTTACACTTTTCATGCTCCATTGAAGCCTATGGGGGAATATGGGGTCTCAATATTCCAAGTTCGCTTTTTGTGCGCATCAGGTTACTATTCGTGGGAAAACGTTTTTACTTTGAACTTGTAATACGCGAGTTGCCCATCGCACGCAGAAAGCTTCCATCTATCGGAGTTAACATGTGAGCAGGAGCAATAAATAGACCTCCACTTATAATCGATTCTAGCCCTTTGTGATTACAAAACTTTTTAGTTTTTCAATAAATTATTATACCAGTCAAGTGTGAGGACATTCGGAAAAAAATGAACACATTGTTTGCTGCAATCTGCACCTGTTGCTTGAGTAAACAAGGCTTGACACTGTCATTTGGTTAGTAAAACATACAGGGTAAGATTACAAGTCGCGCGGCAAATCAGTTGCGAAAACACTGTGTGCTTTATGGCTTTTTTGCATTTGGAGTTGCGCAGCTATTACAAGTTGCAAAATAACTTATTTTGCACAAATATTAAGCCGCGTAATGCAAACAGCCAAATCGCGTGTTTGTTCACTTATTTCCCATAGAAGTCAATGGAGAAGACAAAAAGAAAAAAAAAACACAAAAACCCTAATATGTTGCACAAAGCCCATGACGTATTCTCCTTGAAAGTGTACATGAAAATGCGAATATTTCATATTGCAAAAATGTTTCGTAACGGAATATGTTCTACTTATTTCTAAATAAATATTTCTCTATATATGTGATGATTTTGGACTGATATATCTATTTATAGCAAGATATGTATATGATTATATATATGTCAATATATCTTGAGATCTATATGCGAATATCGCTTTGAAAATCCCTTGAGATATTGTTTAATGTGCATAAGATTGTAATGTAAAATCGTTTCATTATCTCCATTGTAAACATATCTCTATACATATAAATCCATGTTTCTCTATGTATGTGTATGTATGTCAATGTAAAATCCCTGCGTGTGCTTTTTTTCTCTAACTCCCGAGATCTCGTAACTTTGATCCCTTATAACTTTTGTGTGCAATATTTTATTTTAAATAATTTTTATTAGACAGTGTTAATATGAGTAACTGTACTTTGTAATGTATTTTTGAGGTGTTTCGTGAAAAATTATGTTGTGCAAAACTGTTAACTACAGCTCTTCGAGCGCGGAAAGGATCGTTGCATAAAAGGTGAATGCGCATGCGCAATCACGATTTTTCAAGACTTGTAGTACCTGGGCAATGGAAATTGATTGCAAAAAGACCACATCACACGTGGAAAACTCATAAAGCGCTATGTGTAATCTTGCCCACATTGTTTATGCATTATTTTATTTTTTCACCTCTGCTGAGGTCGATTATGGACAGAAAAAATGTATGCTACAAAAAAATATATATATATTTCTGAAATATATTTAATAGTAATTTTGTGGTTTTCTAGTTAACCACTAGGTACACTTTGACAACATCTATTTAAAAGCCTGTTTAAACAATGCAGCTGTGGCATTTTTTTATTCTTTATTCTGATGCACATAAATACATCAAAAGATATTATTTTTGGCAAGTTAAGCGTTTGTTGTCTGAATTAAATGAAGTGTTTTTGGTTTCAAGAATGCTTTTTGTTGCTTTTCATAAACAGTTACAGACAGGTATGGTATTAGAACACAGCCAAAGGCAAAATACATAGACAGGTATGAAATCTGTGAAGCAGCATTAAACCTTAAGGGAATCACTAAATTCACTGAATTTAGTTTGAATTGATAAACCTAGGCATGAATTAAAGGGGCATTTAATACTAAATAAATGCTAGATAGAGTGATGCATTCAAAGAAAAGATTAGTCTGAGAATAACCTGTAGATGTATTTTTTAAAGTTTCACCAGCTGTCTAAATATTGACAAAATATTGATCAAATAAAAAGAATTTTATTTACAATTTATAATTTTATATTGCCATCTCAAAGTGTTTAATGTCCCTTTAAAGAGATAATATATATATATATATATATTTTTTATTTTTTTTTTTAAGTTAAAATTACACATAGTAAATGTCTAAAATAAATATCTATCTATATGGAAAAAACACTGAAATTCAGGAAGATGCAAAACTAATTAACTGAAAGTAAATTTTAGAAAGCAATGGAAAACACTGGATTTGTCTTTACCACTTTAAAACATAGCAAGCCAAAGTTTTACATTTAGATAATTACTATGTTTAGACATTAAACCCATTTTCTATTTAAAATGTCCTTTTAAAGGGCTATTAAATACTAAATGCGTTTCATGTGCCCCAACCCCTAATTATGAGTACTACCATTTTGGAATCTGAAGGAGAGTTGCTGCACATGTGCAAACACATCAGTCCTGGAATGTAGTGAAAACTAGATTTCAACATGGCAGCACCCATGTCTAGAGGGAGAAGGGAATAACCTCAATACTATGCTAATAAAATGTATTTAGTGTTTAATGTCCATTTAAGTTTAGTGTGTACAATGCAAAACTTCTTAGTCCAAGGTTTCAAGTGATTCTTAGCAAAGGTTCGGTAATCAAATTGAGTGGGCCACTGATTAACTTACTCAGCGACAACCAATAAATTGGATTTTTAAAAGGACACTAAAGGCTAGATTACGAATGGAGCGATAACTGTTGCACGCAAGCAAAAATGGGCTTATTGCGGCTGTTTGCACACATCAGGTTAGGTTTTCTCTCATACTACAAGGTGACAATAAATGCAATCGCTTAGGCACAATTGTAGTTAATGTGAGCCGGGTTAGCACAACCTCAGAGCTCTGGTTAACTGTTTCGTGAAACAAAACAAGTGTCACAAAACACATAAAAACAGAATTTATGCTTACCTGATAAATTACTTTCTCCAACGGTGTGTCCGGTCCACGGCGTCATCCTTACTTGTGGGATATTCTCTTCCCCAACAGGAAATGGCAAAGAGTCCCAGCAAAGCTGGTCACATGGTCCCTCCTAGGCTCCGCCCACCCCAGTCATTCGACCGACGGACAGGAGGAATATATATATGAGAAACCATATGGTACCGTGGTGACTGTAGTTAGAGAAAATAATTAATCAGACCTGATTAAAAAACCAGGGCGGGCCGTGGACCGGACACACCGTTGGAGAAAGTAATTTATCAGGTAAGCATAAATTCTGTTTTCTCCAACATTGGTGTGTCCGGTCCACGGCGTCATCCTTACTTGTGGGAACCAATACCAAAGCTTTAGGACACGGATGAAGGGAGGGAGCAAATCAGGTTACCTAAACGGAAGGCACCACAGCTTGCAAAACTTTTCTCCCAAAAATAGCCTCCGAAGAAGCAAAAGTATCAAATTTGTAAAATTTGGCAAAAGTGTGCAGTGAAGACCAAGTCGCTGCCTTACATATCTGGTCAACAGAAGCCTCGTTCTTGAAGGCCCATGTGGAAGCCACAGCCCTAGTGGAGTGAGCTGTGATTCTTTCAGGAGGCTGCCGTCCGGCAGTCTCATAAGCCAATCGGATGATGCTTTTAAGCCAAAAGGAAAGAGAGGTAGAAGTCGCTTTTTGGCCTCTCCTTTTACCAGAATAAACAACAAACAAGGAAGATGTTTGTCTGAAATCTTTAGTAGCCTCTAAATAGAACTTTAGAGCACGGACAATGTCCAAATTGTGTAACAAACGTTCCTTCTTTGAAACTGGATTCAGACACAAAGAAGGTACAACTATCTCCTGGTTAATATTCTTGTTAGAAACAACTTTAGGAAGAAAACCAGGCTTAGTACGCAAAACCACCTTATCTGCATGGAACACCAGATAGGGCGGAGAACACTGCAGAGCAGATAACTCTGAAACTCTTCTAGCAGAAGAAATTGCAACTAAAAACAAAACTTTCCAAGATAGTAACTTAATATCTATGGAATGTAAAGGTTCAAACGGAACCCCTTGAAGAACTGAAAGAACTAGATTTAGACTCCAGGGAGGAGTCAAAGGTCTGTAAACAGGCTTGATCCTAACCAGAGCCTGAACAAAAGCTTGAACATCTGGCACAGCTGCCAGTCTTTTGTGTAGTAAGACAGATAAAGCAGAGATCTGTCCCTTTAGAGAACTTGCAGATAATCCTTTCTCCAAACCTTCTTGTAGAAAGGAGAGAATCTTAGGAATTTTTATTTTATTCCATGGGAATCCTTTGGATTCACACCAACAGATATATTTTTTCCATATTTTATGGTAAATTTTCCTAGTTACAGGTTTTCTGGCCTGAACCAGAGTATTTATAACAGAATCTGAAAACCCACGCTTTGATAGAATCAAGCGTTCAATCTCCAAGCCGTCAGTTGGAGGGAGACCAGATTTGGATGTTCGAATGGACCCTGAACAAGAAGGTCCTGTCTCAAAGGTAGCTTCCATGGTGGAGCCGATGACATATTCACCAGGTCTGCATACCAAGTCCTGCGTGGCCACGCAGGAGCTATCAAGATCACCGAGGCCCTCTCCTGATTGATCCTGGCTACCAGCCTGGGAATGAGAGGAAACGGTGGGAATACATAAGCTAGGTTGAAGGTCCAAGGTGCTACTAGTGCATCTACTAGAGTCGCCTTGGGATCCCTGGATCTGGACCCGTAGCAAGGAACCTTGAAGTTCTGACGAGACGCCATCAGATCCATGTCTGGAATGCCCCATAATTGAGTTATTTGGGCAAAGATTTCCGGATGGAGTTCCCACTCCCCCGGATGGAATGTCTGACGACTCAGAAAATCCGCTTCCCAATTTTCCACTCCTGGGATGTGGATCGCAGACAAGTGGCAGGAGTGATCCTCCGCCCATTGAATTATTTTGGTCACTTCTTTCATCGCCAGGGAACTCTTTGTTCCCCCCTGATGATTGATATATGCAACGGTCGTCATGTTGTCTGATTGGAACCTTATGAATTTGGCCTTTGCTAGTTGAGGCCAAGCTCTGAGAGCATTGAATATCGCTCTCAGTTCCAGAATGTTTATCGGGAGAAGAGACTCTTCCCGAGACCATAGACCCTGAGCTTTCAGGGATTCCCAGACCGCGCCCCAGCCCACTAGACTGGCGTCGGTCGTGACAATGACCCACTCTGGCCTGCGGAAACTCATTCCCTGGGACAGATGGTCCAGGGTCAGCCACCAACGGAGTGAATCTCTGGTCTTTTGATCTACTTGAATCATTGGAGACAAGTCTGTATAATCCCCATTCCACTGTTTGAGCATGCACAGTTGTAATGGTCTTAGATGAATTCGTGCAAAAGGAACTATGTCCATTGTTGCAACCATCAATCCTACTACTTCCATGCACTGCGCTATGGAAGGACGAGGAACAGAATGAAGCACTTGACAAGAGCTTAGAAGTTTTGATTTTCTGACCTCTGTCAGAAAAATCCTCATTTCTAAGGAATCTATTATTGTTCCCAAGAAGGGAACTCTTGTTGACGGGGACAGAGAACTTTTTTCTTTGTTCACCTTCCATCCGTGAGATCTGAGAAAGGCTAGAACGATGTCCGTATGAGCCTTTGCTTTTGACAGGGACGACGCTTGTATTAGAATGTCGTCCAAGTAAGGTACTACGCAATGCCCCTTGGTCTTAGAACCGCTAGAAGGGACCCTAGCACCTTTGTGAAAATCCTTGGAGCAGTGGCTAATCCGAATGGGAGGGCCACAAACTGGTAATGCTTGTCCAGAAAAGCGAACCTTAGGAACTGATGATGTTCTTTGTGGATAGGAATATGTAGGTACGCATCCTTTAGATCCACGGTAGTCATAAATTGACCTTCCTGGATGGTGGGTAGAATCGTTCGAATAGTTTCCATTTTGAACGATGGTACCCTGAGAAATTTGTTTAGGATCTTCAAATCCAAAATTGGTCTGAACGTTCCCTCTTTTTTGGGAACTACGAACAGATTGGAATAAAAACCCATTCCTTGTTCCTTTATTGGAACTGGGTGTATCACTCCCATCTTTAACAGGTCTTCTACACAATGTAAGAATGCCTGTCTCTTTATTTGGTTTGAGGATAAGTGAGACTTGTGGAACCTTCCCCTTGGGGGTAGTTCCTTGAATTCCAGGAGATAACCATGAGAAACTATTTCTAGCGCCCAAGGATCCTGAACATCTCTTGCCCAAGCCTGAGCAAAGAGAGAGAGTCTGCCCCCCACTAGATCCGGTCCCGGATCGGGGGCTACTCCTTCATGCTGTTTTGTTAGCAGTGACAGGCTTCTTGGCCTGCTTACCCTTGTTCCAGCCTTGCATTGGTTTCCAGGCTGGTTTGGGTTGTGAGGCATTACCCTCTTGCTTAGAGGATGCAGAATTAGAGGCTGGTCCGTTTCTGCGAAAGGGACGAAAATTAGGTTTATTTTTAGCCTTAAAAGACCTATCCTGTGGAAGGGCGTGGCCCTTTCCCCCAGTGATGTCTGAAATAATCTCTTTCAATTCTGGTCCAAATAAAGTTTTACCTTTGAAAGGGATGTTAAGCAATCTTGTCTTGGATGACACATCCGCTGACCAAGACTTTAGCCAAAGCGCTCTGCGCGCCACGATAGCAAACCCTGAATTTTTCGCCGCTAATCTAGCTAATTGCAAAGCGGCATCTAAAATAAAAGAGTTAGCCAATTTAAGTGCGTGAACTCTGTCCATAACCTCCTCATATGGAGTTTCTCTACTGAGCGACTTTTCTAGTTCCTCGAACCAGAACCACGCTGCTGTAGTGACAGGAACAATGCATGAAATTGGTTGTAGAAGGTAGCCTTGCTGTACAAAAATCTTTTTAAGCAAACCTTCCAATTTTTTATCCATAGGATCTTTGAAAGCACAACTATCTTCGATAGGAATAGTAGTGCGTTTGTTTAGAGTAGAAACTGCCCCCTCAACCTTGGGGACTGTCTGCCATAAGTCCTTTCTGGGGTCGACCATAGGAAATAATTTCTTAAATATAGGGGGGGGAACAAAAGGTATGCCGGGCTTTTCCCACTCCTTATTTACTATGTCCGCCACCCGCTTGGGTATAGGAAAAGCGTCGGGGGGCACCGGAACCTCTAGGAACCTGTCCATCTTGCATAATTTCTCTGGAATGACCAAGTTGTCACAATCATCCAGAGTAGATAACACCTCCTTAAGCAGTGCGCGGAGATGTTCTAATTTAAATTTAAATGTCACAACATCAGGTTCAGCTTGATGAGAAATTTTTCCTGAATCTGAGATTTCTCCATCAGACAAAACCTCCCTCATGGCCCCTTCAGATTGGTGTGAGGGTATGACAGAACAATTATCATCAGCGCCCTCTTGCTCTTCAGTGTTTAAAACAGAGCAATCGCGCTTTCTCTGATAAGTAGGCATTTTGGATAAAAGATTTGCTATGGAGTTATCCATTACAGCCGTTAATTGTTGCATGGTAATAAGTATTGGCGCACTAGATGTACTAGGGGCCTCCTGCATGGGCAAAACTGGTGTAGACACAGTAGGAGATAATGTAGTATCATGTTTACTCCCCTCATTTGAGGAATCATCTTGGGCAATATCATTATCTGTGACAGTACTGTCCTTACTTTGTTTGGACGCTATGGCACAATTATCACATAAATTTAAATGGGGAGACACATTGGCTTTCATACATATAGAACATAGCTTATCTGAAGGTACAGACATGTTAAACAGGCTTAAACTTGTCAACAAAGCACAAAAAAACGTTTTAAAATAAAACCGTTACTGTCTCTTTAAATTTCAAACAGAAAACACTTTATTACTGAATATGTGAAAAAGTATGAAGGAATCGTTCAAAAATTACCAAAATTTCACCACAGTGTCTTAAAGCCTTAAAAGTATTGCACACCAAATTTCAGAGCTTTAACCCTTAAAATAACGGAACCGGAGCCGTTTTTAAATTTAACCCATATACAGTCCCAGCTATAGTCTTTGCTGAGACCCAACCAAGCCCAGAGGGGAATACGATACCAAATGACGCCTTCTAGAAGCTTTTTCAGTGATTTTTAGATCCTCACACATGCATCTGCATGCCCTGCTCTCAAAAAACAACTGCGCATTAATGGCGCGAAAATGAGGCTCAGTCTATAACTAGAAAGGCCCCCTGACTGAAAAAGGTGTCCAACACAGTGCCTGCCGTTTTATAAGCGTTCCCAAAGATTATAAATGCCATTGTTAGCCTAAATCTGAATAATATGCCCAAATAAAGCAATCGATTTAGCCCATAAAAATGTCTACCAGTCTTTTAGCCCATATTAAGCCCTTTATTCTGTTTGTTTGACTACAAAAATGGCTTACCGGTCCCCATGAGGGGAAATGACAGCCTTCCAGCATTACACAGTCTTGTTAGAAATATGGCTAGTCATACCTTAAGCAGAAAAGTCTGCTAACTGTTTCCCCCAACTGAAGTTACTTCATCTCAACAGTCCTATGTGGAAACAGCAATCGATTTTAGTTACTGTCTGCTAAAATCATCTTCCTCTTACAAACAGAAATCTTCATCCTTTTCTGTTTCAGAGTAAATAGTACATACCAGCACTATTTTAAAATAACAAACACTTGATAGAAGAATAAAAACTACATTTAAACACCAAAAAACTCTTAACCATCTCCGTGGAGATGTTGCCTGTGCAACGGCAAAGAGAATGACTGGGGCGGGCGGAGCCTAGGAGGGACCATGTGACCAGCTTTGCTGGGACTCTTTGCCATTTCCTGTTGGGGAAGAGAATATCCCACAAGTAAGGATGACGCCGTGGACCGGACACACCAATGTTGGAGAAAAATATATTACAGAGTACACTTCCAAAAAAGTTATAAGGGCTCAAAGATATGAGGTCTCAGGTGTTAGAAAAAAAGGGAGGCAAAGGGCTTTAACATTGAGATACATACAAATAAATGTCTAAATATGTATGTGTCTATATCTATCTATCTATCTATCTATCTATCTATCTATATGTATATATGTGTGTGTGTACATTTATATTGTATGTATTTATTTGTGTGTGTATATATATATATATATATATATATATATATATATATATACACACATAGACATATATGCACATATAAAACACATAAATACATATATGTAATTATGTATATGTAAAGAACATTATAACGTGAATTATTAATATTTTCATGTCGGGTGAGCGCACTTGAGAATATCAGGTTTGCGCGCGTGTAGGGTCATACTAAAAAGGGCTGCTTTAAAGAACAGCCATCAGATAAAAAAAAATGTTAAACGTTGGAAAAATTCAACAAAAGGATAGGTCTTCTCTGAGCTCAAAAAGCCCTACATAAGTGTGTTTACCAGACTGACTTCCAATAGAGCAAGCATCAAGTACTCCAGGATTATCTTCTTTCTTCCTTCCAAAACAACTGTAGGCTGGGCTAAAGGGCTAGTTGAATGGGAATGCTAATAGGCTAAATGAGGGTGGAAATTTGTTGTTTAAAGGGATATGAAACCCAAAAATGTTCTTTAGTGATTCAGATAGAACACACAATTTTAAAAAAAGTTTCCAATTTACTTCTATTATCAAATTTGCTTTGTTCCCGTGATATTCTGTGTTGAAGAGATACCTAGGTAGGCATCTGGTGCTGCCATCTAGTGCTCTTGCAAATGGATGACATTCTTGTAAAACTGCTGCCATATAGTGCTCCAGAAATGGGCCGGCTCTTCAGCTTATGTCCCTGCTTTTCAACAAAAGATACCATGAAAAAGTGATAATAGAATTAGAAAGTTTTTAAAATTGCGTATTCTATAATATCCCTTTACTGTATCAAAGTTGTAGATTCTAATATACAGTGTTTAATTATGTGTTTTTTTTATTGGCTCACCAGATGTATTCTGCTAGCTCTCAGTAGTGCAGTGCTGCTTTGGAGCTGATTTTAACTATGTGTTTAACCCATTTGTAAGAGTTAAACACATATGTATATGTAAGCAATAGTGCAATAATAAAATGCTCTAATGTATTTGCACTTTCATTGTCAAGGTATAAAAAGCAATGTTTCACTTTTAAAATATAAAATAAGAAATCTCTTTTTTTTTTTTTTGCCGATTTCTAACCCAATCCGATCTGTCTACAGCACTCCTTGCAAGAAAAGTTCACATAAATAACATGAAAATAAATATTACAGACTAACAAGTTTCATCTTCAGTATTTATAAATAGGTACTGTGTGCAAATTTAGCTGCTGATGATTTGATGTCTTTTTTTTCTACTTTACATCCCACGGTGATGTTAAACGCTTCATCAGTTGAGCCCCAAGAACATCAAGTTCAATGCCGCAAAACACAAGCATCCAACCGAGATTCTGATAAAACTAACACTGATTTCTTTTGCTTGGCTGCTTGTTCCAGTAAATTACAAACTATGATAATACAGTACATTATATATAGTCGTAGGGGAGATATTTTGTTTCTGTTATTGATTAAAAATTGCCAAGCAAAATTACAGGATATTATTCCTTAATTATACAATTACTACCATATTTAACCATAATGCAGATTATTTGTTTTTTATTTAAACTAAGCAAAAATGGACAAAAAGCTTCTTGACTGTTGCAAATTAGGGGAAACAAACAATATAATGAACAGGAACATGTTGTGCTTTTGGTATTTATTTTGTCTGTTTTTTTTCCTGTGGTTTTTTTCTGCTGCCCCCATAGAGGCTGATGTGCATCCTATATGATTGTGAGCGCTGGCTCTACAACATGCTGCACAGGGATTGCTTGACCAGTGGAGGAGTTAATTAATATATGTTCCTTATTGGCCAAGGCATATAAACATACTCAAGTGGCTTTGAATGATATATATCAAAAGACTGCAAAATAATACAACAATTGCTAATAAAATGGCAGGTTTGAAAGCTTATTTTTTTTGCATGCAGATCACTATGCAGTGTTAAACTAATCCTAAACTCAACACTTAGAGTCTGATGATCAACAATTCTTCACTTGGGCAGAACTCACTGAATGATCAAAGGAAAAGGGTGGAACTCTCCAGCACTGTGAGATCTCTCTCATGTCTGTATGTGAAGGAGAGAAAAAACAGTGTAATACATATTTTCTCTATTGTAAAATAAATTACAGCTTCAGAAAGTCGGAGGGACAGGGGAGTTCCCTGGGCTCAACATGGAGAGTTCCCAGTGTATGTCTGAAGCTCTCTCACAAGTCTTGTGAAATGCTGTGCACATTTTAAACAAGCTGGTCTTACTGATTTTTCTCACCAGCTGCATACAGGTGAAGTTCTCAAGATTCAAAATAGACTTTTTTAACTGACAGAAAAGTAATATACTGTGTATGTATGTATGTATAGATATATATATATATATATATATATACAGTATGTATGTATGTATGTATATATATATATATATATATATACTGTATATATATATATATATATACTAATCTATAGGCAACAGTAAGTTAAGTTTCATTTGTAATTGATGCAAACTGAGCCTATTGATGCAACGGAGCTTGTGGGCCATATTTCTGGCGAGTCTTCAGACTCGCTAGAAACAGCAGTTATGAAGCAGCGGTCTAAAGACCGCTGCTCCATAACCCTGTCCTCCTGCTCTGAAGAGGCGGACAGGAATCTCCGGAAATCAACCCGATCGAGTATGATCGGGTTGATTGACACCTCCCTGCTGGCGGCCAATTGGCTGCGAGTCAGCAGGGGGCGGCGTTGCACCAGCAGCTCTTGTGAGCTGCTGGTGCAATGTTAAATGCGGAGAGCGTATTGCTCTCCGTATTCAGCAAGGTTTTTCCGGACCTGATCCGCACTGTCGGATCAGGTCCGCAAGACGTTTGATAAATAGGCTCCTTTATATCAGTTTCAGGTGTTTTCTAGTTACCTTATCTCACCCCTGTGAAATTCTGTATCGCAGAGAGTGCCATTACTTTCTACGGAAGGCATCTCTCATTTCTCTGGGACTTCCAGGTTCTGCCCTTTTTTCTTATAAAATTCAGTGAGTTAAGCCCCTGTGAAGTCTGCACTATAATTTCTCTCCAAATTAGAGAATCTTTGCTTATCAGACTATAGAAATTAATGACGCTCTCTGGGAAACTGAAGCTGTTAGTTTTTCAGTTTTATTTTAAATAAAAAACATACAAAGTGCAATGTAATTTGTAAAAGATACACATAAACATACAAAGTATGATCCTAATTTGTTAGTTACCCATAAACAGTGAAAGTATAATCAGAATTTGTAAAATCACAATCCTAATTACACTGCTGTATACAAAATAGAAAGTGCAAAGTTTAAATGTAATAAATCTTAATCGGAAGTGTAAAGCAATATAAAATACAAAGCACAAAGTGTAAATGCATCAGGACTATCATGTAATGTAGTGCTATATTGCACTGGGCTTGTCTATTGTACTGGGCTTTTCTCACTTCACATACACAAATGCAGGGAATGCCCCTTGAAAAAGTATATCAAAATCTGCCTTTTAAAATTTTCAATAGGGACATCGTAGTGCTGAAGGGTCATTTTAGATCATCTCACCTGAGAGCTTTAAACCATCAGGCCCTTAGTCTGAATTTTAAATTAAAAGGAAAACAATTTTGGACAAATTTCAAAGTTACTTTCATATTTAACAATGTGCGAGCGGACATGATATGAAGTAGCGTATCATGTCCGCCGCACATCGATAAATGCCGACAGCATACACTGTCTGAATTTATCATTGCACAAGCAGTTCTTGTGAACTGCTGGTGCAATGCCGCCCCCTGCAGATCCGCTAGCAGGAGGTGTCAATCAACTCAATCGTATTCGATCGGGTTGATTTCTGTCCGCGGCCTCAGAGCAGGCGGACAAGTCATGGAGCAGCTGGAAACAAGGGGCATCAAGCTCCGTACAGAGCTTGATAAATATGCCCCATACTATGAACTCATGTGCCTCAGAAAATGTGCATTTAAAAAGATTGTGTGTATTTGGAGAATGGAATATCTGAATCATGAAAGTTTTATTTTGACTTTAGTGTCTCATTAAATCAGATGAAAAGTAGTAGTGAATGGCTTCCTGGGAACTAGTCTACTAATGAACTAAGAGTGAATCAGTTTCCCCAGTCCTTCACACAGCATTGGTTAGAGCAGGTTTCCATAGTGAGCAGTACTCCACCCAGGGGTATGGGAATTTCCATAGGGAGACATTAGAAGGCATTAAGTTGAAGAGGATGCTAATAGGCCCCTCCATTATTATTTTTTGCACTTTAGCCAAGATGCCCAAAGCTAAACAATAGTATCGCTTTATATTTTCAATTTTACTGCTCTTTGCTTACATGGCCTTTACTTTTATGATAGTTCGTGTTTATCAGCAACTTACACTTTCAATGACTGTGATAGATTGCAGCCACTTGATCAGGAGACTTGCATTATTTGTGTTACCAGCACGTATTGTTCGGAATGACTATGTAGTAGCAGGAAACATAGCAGAGGCTAGATGTGCTTGTCTAAGTATCTTTGCACATAGTCATCTGCCTGCTGTCATCTGATACAACTTGTGTGGTGTACACTACATGACACTTTGGTTAGCAGAATATACTTTTCATAACGTTTATCAGTTTAGTTGAACAACTATGTGCTCCAAGCAAAGAAATAGACTCCAGATCTATAAACATGATGATTTTAGGCTCCCGCTAAGTGACATGAAATCAAACACTGGGAAATTTGTATCACTTCCTCAAGCCCATTCATTGCATTAACATTTTTACTAAATGTAATTTATATTTTATGGATAAAGTCAGCTATTGGGTAATCCTAGGATTACCGGAGTAAAACGTATTTTACACAAGCGGCTGTGGGTAAAGCCCGATTTATGATCATAAATCCCCTCAGAATGTGGAGTCACCACATCAAACATATATAGCATGCACTGTAATTCTCCTATCTTCATTATCTTTTTTGCCTCCTTCATGGGGGGTCAACGTGGGCGAAGCCCATCTTGTAAACCTCATTTCCAAAGGTTCACTTGGGGTGGATGCCAGAGGATCTACGGGACGCTCCACTTCAACCCCCCAGGCAGAGGCAAAAAAATGTGTAGATGGGGAAATTACAGTACATCGGGCTTTAACCACAGCCGCTTGGATAGTGTCCATTTTACCCAGGTAATCCTCGGATTATCCAGATGTCTTACTTTACCCGTAATATATAAGACTCTTGCTCAGTGACTATTGACAAGATAATACAATTTTAATTAATTCAACTAAAAACTTTTATTTGAAAGATGAAAAAATGTATTTAATTGATCATTTTTTAAATGATATTGTGTTATCTTCATTAGGGGTTGGACACTGTTTTTCAGAATAATATCAGGTACGGTATGGAGGTAAGGATGAGGCTGATGGTGAGTTTAAATGAACCAAACTGACACAGAAAGCTGATGAAAGGTACTTGATTTTGAACAATGAGAAGCTTAGCAACGTTGAGCCGCTGCAACAAAGAATACAGAAAGTATAAACTTACCATCTGTCTATAAACGGCTGTAAAAGCACCAAAATATGCAACGCAGGCGGCGGCAATGAAAACATTTCCAATGACATTTGAAATCTCCTCTTCAAAATTAGCAATGCTCTCCTTCCATCGGACCTGTTCATCTGCTAGTGCTGAGGTTAACTTCCCAGCACGGTTAAGACGCGCTTGCGTAAGTGCCATTGTTTTTGCTAGAAAGAAGCAATGCAAAACAAATGAATACTCCTCAAATTCAACAGACTTCAGACCTAAACCATTTATATCTATCTATCTATCTATCTATATATCTATATATGTGATATATGTATACATTTTTCAATTTTCAAACTGTATCTAACAACAATATTTAGTATATATATTATCAGGGGATTTCAGTTTCAGTTTTTATTCACTTATATCCTTTGCAATTTTATATATACTGGAATTAATCTAACAGCAAAAAAGAACAAAGACATTTCTTCTTTCAGTTTTAAAAAAAAATCTCATTAGATTTCCTAGCTGTGACTTTTGTTTATTTGAAGTGAATCTAAAGTGTGGTACAATAAATTTTGATGTATCATTATTACATTTAAATATTAAAGAGGTACTTTTATAATTATTTATTGAACCCCCCCTCCCACCCAATAGTATCATATCCAGTGATACTTGACACCACCACAGGGAAGCCACCAAAGTCTATGATATGATGACCATTTTGGACCAAAAATACACCACAGCTGCCTGACACTGAACAATAATGATTTTTATTTGCAGCCAGCTGCATTTACAGTAGCACATCCACCCTCTAAGCCCTTCTCTAGAGAATCTTCCTGCATAATCTATGTGTCCTAATGGAGATTATGCAGTGACTACATGCAGAGAGAAAAGGAAAAGAAAAGAGAAGAGAAGAAAAAAGGAAAGAGAAAAAAAAAAGAAAAGAGAAGAAAAATGAAAAAAGAAGACAGATAAAAGAAACAAAAAAAAAAGAAAAGAAAAAAATAAGGGAGCAAGCGAAATATAAAGTGAGTGTGTGTCACAAATTGCATTTCATTGGTTTAGTATCACCTGGTTTAGCACTCACGTGTGCTCCCCTCTCTATAAAGGGCTTTTTTAAAAACTTGACCTATGCTCTAGTTCTTGAGCGCTTTATAGTTCCTTTACTTGTTATTTTATATATTACAGAGAGTGCAACAAGGTCTTTGATTAAATGTCATCTCTGTATGTGAAACAATGGCTTGAATACTTAAACGGGAGCATAAACTGACAACGCAAGTTTGAATATTGCATATTTTATTTATGAAAAACAGAAAAAATGGAAATAAGTTGAAAAACTATAACCCAATTTTATGTAGTGAATAAAGAACATTAGAACAATCCATTTTGGTTTTTAAAAAATTGTTAATGTATGCTGTTTTGAGACAGAAATACATTTTTTGTGTTTCTGCAAAGGCCACCCAGCAAAAAGAAGGAATGCTGGTGGTATTGTCCATGCCACAAAATCCATGTACCATGCTCGGATATTGCACTCATCCATTCCTAAGTTTCAGTTTCAGCACCATGTTACTTTGTAGTACATTCTTTATGTTATGCATGGGACTGTGCTTGTAGTACATTCTTTATGTTATGAAAGGGACTGTGCTTGTAGTACATTCTTTATGTTATGCATGGGACTGTGCTTGTAGTACATTCTTTATGTTATGAAAGGGACTGTGCTTGTAGTACATTCTTTATGTTATGCATGGGACTGTGCGTGTAGTACATTATTTATGTTATGCATGGGACTGTGCTTGTAGTACATTCTTTATGTTATGAAAGGGACTGTGCTTGTAGTACATTCTTTATGTTATGAAAGGGACTGTGCTTGTAGTACATTCTTTATGTTATGCATGGGACTGTGCGTGTAGTACATTCTTTATGTTATGCATGGGACTGTGCTTGTAGTACATTCTTTATGTTATGAAAGGGACTGTGCTTGTAGTACATTCTTTATGTTATGCATGGGACTGTGCTTGTAGTACATTCTTTATGTTATGAAAGGGACTGTGCTTGTAGTACATTCTTTATGTTATGCATGGGACTGTGCTTGTAGTACATTCTTTATGTTATGCATGGGACTGTGCTTGTAGTACATTCTTTATGTTATGCATGGGATTGTGCTTGAAGTACATTCTTTATGTTATGCATGGGACTGTGCTTGTAGTACATTATTTATGTTATGCAAGGGACTGTGCTTGTAGTACATTCTTTATGTTATGCATGGGACTGTGCTTGTAGTACATTCTTTATGTTATGCATGGGACTGTGCGTGTAGTACATTCTTTATGTTATGCAAGGGACTGTGCTTGTAGTACATTCTTTATGTTATGCATGGGACTGTGCTTGTAGTACATTCTTTATGTTATTTATGGGACTGTGCTTGTAGTACATTCTTTATGTTATGCATGGGACTGTGCTTGTAGTACATTCTTTATGTTATGCATGGGACTGTGCTTGTAGTACATTCTTTATGTTATGAAAGGGAGTGTGCTTGTAGTACATTCTTTATGTTATGCATGGGACTGTGCTTGTAGTACATTCTTTATGTTATGCATGGGACTGTGCTTGTAGTACATTCTTTATGTTATGCATGGGACTGTGCGTGTAGTACATTCTTTATGTTATGAAAGGGACTGTGCTTGTAGTACATTCTTTATGTTATGCATGGGACTGTGCTTGTAGTACATTATTTATGTTATGAAAGGGACTGTGCTTGTAGTACATTCTTTATGTTATGAAAGGGACTGTGCTTGTAGTACATTCTTTATGTTATGAAAGGGACTGTGCTTGTAGTACATTCTTTATGTTATGAAAGGGACTGTGCTTGTAGTACATTCTTTATGGTTATGCAAGGGACTGTGCTTGTTGTACATTCTTTATGTTATGCAAGGGACTGTGCTTGTAGTACATTCTTTATGTTATGAAAGGGACTGTGCTTGTAGTACATTCTTTATGTTATGCATGGGACTGTGCGTGTAGTACATTCTTTATGTTATGAAAGGGACTGTGCTTGTAGTACATTCTTTATGTTATGCATGGGACTGTGCGTGTAGTACATTCTTTATGTTATGAAAGGGACTGTGCTTGTAGTACATTCTTTATGTTATGAAAGGGACTGTGCGTGTAGTACATTCTTTATGTTATGCATGGGACTGTGCTTGTAGTACATTCTTTATGTTATGCAAGGGACTGTGCTTGTAGTACATTCTTTATGTTATGAAAGGGACTGTGCTTGTAGTACATTATTTATGTTATGCAAGGGACTGTGCGTGTAGTTCATTCTTTATGGTATGAAAGGGACTGTGCTTGTAGTACATTCTTTATGTTATGCAAGGGACTGTGCTTGTAGTACATTCCTTATGTTATGAAAGGGACTGTGCTTGTAGTACATTATTTATGTTATGCAAGGGACTGTGCTTGTAGTACATTCTTTATGTTATGCAAGGGACTGTGCTTGTAGTACATTCTTTATGTTATGCAAGGGACTGTGCGTGTAGTACATTCTTTATGTTATGCAAGGGACTGTGCTTGTAGTACATTCTTTATGTTATGCAAGGGACTGTGCTTGCTGTACTCATTTCCAAGAGCTGGAGTGTTATTAAAAGAGCTGCTATAGACTTTCTCTTCTTTTATTCTATGTAGAACAGGAACACTTCACACTCTCCTGTTCTTATACAAATTAGCAGTCTAAAGTTTAAATGCTATAAAATAAAAAAATTGCTGAATGGATTTAGTATTGGTCATGCGCTAGAATTACAAGTACAAGTTAATATATATTGTTAGTGCTTTCGTATACCACACTACAATACTCACATTAAATAGTGCAGATTAATTCTTTCCCTCATATAATAGATTTGTATGAGGATGGGCACTAATACTCATAGGGGCATATTTAACAATGTGCGAGCGGACATGATACAAAGTAACGTATCATGTCCGCTGCACATCGCTGCCCATCGATAAATGCTGACAGCATACGCTGTCAGCATTTATCATTGCACCAGCAGTTCTTGTGCAATGCCGCCCCCTGCAGATTCGGGTGTCACTCAACCCGATCGAATTCGATCGGGTTGATTTCTGCCCGCCGGCTCAGAGCAGACGGACAAGTTACTTCTTGATAACTTCTGTTTCAGCCTCAAGCTCTATACAGAGCTTGATAAATATGCCCCATAGTGTATAATGCTACAAGCAAGCAATAACTGTTTTTTTTTTTTTTTTTTAAAAACCATTTAAGAGAAAGCTGTATTTTGTATGCACACAAGAGCAACAAAACTGACCACTTTCAATATGAATACAATGTACACACTACTACCAGTTTTCCTTGAAAGTATAGGGTATGTTTTATTAGTATCTAGTATGTTACAAGTGTTGTTTAAAGGGACAGTATACTCCAGACTTTTTATTGTTTAAAAATATAGATAATCCCTTTGTTATTACCCATTAACCAGTTTTGCACAAACAACACAGTTATATTAATACACTGTTTATCTAAGTAATTACCTTGTATCTAAGCCTCTGCAGACGGCCCCTTTATTTCAGTTCTTTTGGCAGGCTTGCATTTTTAGCCACTCAGTGCTGACTCATAAATAACTCCATGGGAGTGAGCACAATGTCATCTATATGACACACATGAACTAGTAGTGTCTTGCTGTGAACATTTTTAAACATGCCCTGAGATAAGAGGCAGCCTTCAAGAGTTTAGAAATTAACATATGAGCCTACCTAGGTTTAGCATTCAACAAAGAATACCAAAAGAACAAAGTAAATTTTATTATAAAAGTAAATTGGAAGGTTGTTTAAAATGGTATGCCCTACCTGAATCATGAAAGTTTAATCTTGACCAGACTGTCCCTTTAAACATTTTATACATCAACTTGTAATACTCTATGATGTGTTATTGATTGTGCAAGGCCAAGCACAAAATAACACACAGATTATTATCAACTGTACTCCACTTGTAATCCAAGCCACAGCCTCTCACCAACCTAGATGCAATGGCTACTCCTGAAGCGAAAGTAGACATTTGGGCACTTGGTGGTTGGGATTAGAACCAATGTTTTTTTCTATCTAATATGTATAAATAATAAAAAATAAATTAAAAAAATAACGTATTTTTGATGGTCTCTGTCCAATGATCTCATACCATTACACCCATGTTCCTTTAATAAAACAACAAAATAAAGTACACACTTACCAAGGCTTTCTTTTTCTCCAAGACTCTTGTCATACTGATCTTGAAGCTCTTGGATTTGTTGTTCCACACTTTTTAATTTTCTTTGCTTATCTTTTAGGTTTGACATTGTAGCATCAAGTTCGGCCTGCAAATATATTTTAAGCATGACTCATAAAAATAGTTTTATTTTTTCTTTTAGTATGATTTTGTTTAAAAGTGATGGTAAACCCAAGTGTATTACAAACGCTAGGATTTACTATCACTAAACATAAACATGAGTGTCTCTCATCATTTTCTAAATAGCAGCATTACACTCACCCTAGCTGTTAGGAAAGCATATCGCTAGCAGAGTGCCTCCGGCCTCCCACGGCAAAGCGTTTTCTTCAATGAGGTGACGTTTCCACCTCTAGACCAATAGCCGTGCAGGTCAGTTGACATCCTAGCACAGCTAGAGGTCTAAACGTCACCTCATTGGAGAAGAGCACTGTGCTGGGGGCGGCCAGAGGCACTCTGTTAGCGATATACTTTCCTAACTGCCAGGGTGAGTGTAATGCTGTTTTTTTACAAAACGATGAGAGAAACTCATGTTTATTTTTAGTGATGGTAAATCCTAGCGTTTGTAATATGCTTGGATTTATCCCTTTAAACAACTAATAATTTAGGAAGTAATAACAGGTTAAAGTATTAGGGTGGGGTGTCGAAACCTATTGCCAGATTTTGCAAAGTGACAGTCAAAGGAAATTTGCTGGCACACCACCTCTAGGCTACCACCACTCAATTAAACTTTACACGGACATTAAACACAAATACATTTCATGCACCTCCTTCTAATAATGGGCCCTGCCATTTTGAAATGTTCGTTATTCAGACAGAGTGTACAATTTAACATTTTTCAATGTACTTCTATTTTCACATTTTCTCATGGTATTTTTGTTGAAGAGATATCTAGATAGGTAGCATGCACATTACTGGAGCAGTGCATGACAGGAAACACTGCTGCCACCTGCTGTTATTGCAAATGTATAACATAGCTATAAAACTACTGCTATGTATTGAGCCAGTCACATGCACGCTCCTACACTTTCCTACCTGGTTTTCAGCTGAGGATACCAAGAAAACAAAGTAAATTTGATATTAGTAGTAAATTGAAATTAAAAATAAATACACTCTATTTGAATCGTAATAATTATGTCCCTCTAAGGGCTCGATTTATCAAGCCTTCTCCTCCCCTATGACTGCAGGTTCTCACAAGAGAACCTACAGTCAGGATTTATCTAGCAGCGGTCATGAGACAGCTGTTTCCCTACCATTTACTCCACCTCTTAGGTGGAGAATTTCAATCTCCCCAGTCTCGTCTGACCAGGGAGATTGACAGGTCCTGCCCGAGCGAGTAGGGGGTGGGATGGCATGCAAGCGCAAAATAGAGCTTGTGTGCAATGTAGAAATCCGCCAGCGGACTGGTGCCCGCCAGAGAGCGGACAGGGGCGGATATGTACACCACTGTCCGCCCCTGCTTGATGAATCGAGTGTTAAATGCTTAATGTTCCTTTAACTGTTGATACAGTTAAAAAAAACTTAAATGTTCCTTTTATGTTCTTTTATTTACATAAAAAAGGTACCATGGGCATATGTTTTAGAAGATTAGATTTGGGTATTGACTTTCAAAAAGTTACCCACCCCTTTCTAGAGCAGTGTTTCTTAACTCCAGTCCTTAGAACCCTTAACATGCCAGATATTCATTATATCTTAACTAGAGAACAGGTGAAATAATCAGCTGATCAGTAACCATGGTTACATACAGCTCTCATCCTTCAGATGATTATTTCACCTGTGCTCTAGTTAAGATATAATAAAAATCTGGCCTGTTAAGGTTCCTGAGGACTGGAGTTGAGAAACACTGTTCTACAGCAGTGAAGAGTTAGCACACTCCCAACATATCTGCTACACTGCAGTGTCATTAGACAAATGTACTTATAAAATAACTATAATTTATGTATAGTAAATAAAAAAATGTACCTGTGCAGTTGCAAGTTTTTGTTTTTTGGGTTCAACATCTTTTAACACTCGGGAATACAAATCCATAGCTCTCACCCACATACACATAGAGCGACATGCCTTCGACACTTTTTCAACTTTCTCTGGCACAAAATCTGGATTATTAATATATTTCTGAAGTTTCAGTAATATCTGATGTTTTATATTTTCTTTATCATACTCTAAAAGTCTTTTGAGAAAGTTGGAGTCACCAAGTAGCTGTTTTGCTGTTGCCCAGTCAGGTCTGGAAATAAAAAGGAAAGCACAAAATAAATAGTAAAAACGACCTGTGGAAATATATAAATCATCAGTTTTGAAATGTTAAACGATTTAAAAGAAACCTTCAGATACTTTTATGTTATTTTACATTAAAGAGATGTAGTCACCAATCAACAAATAAAGATACCAAGAGAACAAAGACAAATTGATAATAAGAGTAAAATTAGAAACTTGCTTAAAATTGCCTGTTCTATCTGAATCATGAAAGAAAAAAATTTGGGTTTCATATCCCTTTAAAGGAACACTAAATCCATTTTTTCTCTCTCATGATTCAGATGGCGCATGCAATTTTAAGCAACTTTCTAATCTACTCCTATTATCAATTTTTCTTCGTTCTCTTTGTATCTTTATTTAAAAAGCAGGAATGTGATGCATAGGAGTCGGCCCATTTTTGGTTGAGAATCTGGGTTATGCTTGCTTATTGGTGGGTAAATGTAAGCTTCCAATAAGCAAGCGCTATCCATGGTGCTGAACCTAAAATGGTCTGGCTGCTAAGATTTACATTCCTGCTTTTAAAATAATGATAGCAAGAGAACGAAGAAAAATTAATAATAGGAGTAAATTAGAAAGTTGCTTAAAAGATCATGCTCTATCTGAATAATGAAAGAAAAAAAATTGTATTCAGTGTCCCTTTAAGGAGCTGCTATTAGTGACATGCTGTCAGAGCAATATAACTAAATCATAGCAAGTGGATTATGATTTAGCTGCTAACATGAAGCCGACATAAGATTGTTTCATAAATGATCCATTTTAGTTGCTCTTATAAGATATGACTCCTTATATTCTAACTCTCTGTATTACCATGCTGCACTACAATTATGATGCATAATTTACCATTACAAAATGAGATAGAGCTACATTTAGAAGACTGGAACCAAAATATTACATAAAGCAAACTGTTGTTAATGCTTTGGTTGTTATAGGGGGCTACAATGTAGCGAAGAGGTTAACTCTAACCTAATACTAAACGCAACCCTGGTCTATGCACTATTTTCATCAATTCCATTTCATTGGCAATATTATAAATGTATTCATTTTAGTCAGTGCCATTTTGGTGCAAGCATTTAAAAAGAATATCAAGACACATCTATTATTAATGATTACAAACAGATAAACACACATTACATGATAAATATCATTCTACAGTATTAAGTTGCACTCTTAAAGGGATAGCAAACACCAAAAATGTTATTGTTTAAAAAGAAAGATAATCCCTTTATTTACCATTTCCTAGTTTTGCATAACCAACACTGTTATAGAAATATACTTTTTACCTCTGTAAGTACCTTGTATCTAAGCTTCTGCTGACTGCCTCCTTATCTCAGATCTTTTGACAGACTTGCATTTCAGGCAATTAGTGCTGACTCTTAAATAACTTTACGTGCATGAGCACAGTGTTATCTATATGAAGCACATGAACTATCGCCCTCTAGCTGTGAAAAACTGTCAAATGCATTTAGATGAGAGGCAGCCTTCAAGGGCTTATAAATTAGCATATGAGCCTACCTAGGTTTAGCGTTCAACTAAAAATAACAAGAGAGCAAAGCAAATTTGATGATAAAAGTAAATTTGAAAGTTGTTTAAAATGACATGCCCTATCTGAATCATAAAAGTTTAATTTGGACTTTACTATCCCTTTAACCCCTTAGTGACCAGGCCACTTTTCAATTTGTTGACCATCTGGGACCAAGGCTATTTTTGCATTTCTGCGATGTTTGTGTTTAACTGTTATTTTCCTCTTACTCATTTACTGTACCCACACATATTATATACCGTTTTTCTCACCATTAAATGGACTTTCTAAAGATACCATTATTTTCATCATATCTTATAATTTACTATAAAAAAAATTATAAAATATTAGGAAAAAATGAAAAAAAAAAACACTTTTTCTAACTTTGAGCCCCAAAATCTCTAACACATCTACAACCACCATAAAATACCAATGCTAAACAGTTTCTAAATTTTGTCTTGAGTTTAGAAATACCCAATGTTTACATGTTCTTTGCTTTTTTTGCAAGTTATAGGGCAATAAGTACAAGTAGCACTTTGCTATTTCAAAACCATGTTTTTTCAAAATTGGCGATAGTTACATTGTAACACCAATATCTGTCAGGAATCCCTGAATAACCCTTCAAATGTATATATTTTTTAAAAGAAGACAACCTAAGGTATTAAACTTGGGGTATTTTGACTTTTTTCATGCAACCATTTTACCACCAATCTATGCCAAAATTTGGGGGGGGAAAAAATAATTTGATTTTTTGACAAATAGCAATTTAGGAATACATTTACTGATAAAATGGTAAGGGTTACTGCCGAATAACACCCTAATATGTCTTCAGTAGCATCTCCTGGGTACAGTGATACCACCCATGTATAGGTGTGTCGGGTTCTCTGTGGGCTAAAAGCCCTTATTTTTAGAGAGCGCATTCCAGTTTTTCAACTTGGAATTTTCACATCGGTCATCATGCACCCATGTCCTATTTGGGACATTTCTGAAGCTGGCCAATGGAATTTACCCCCATCAAACCATATATTTTTGAAAAGTAGACACCCTAGGGTATTTCAAATGCTGGTATTTTAACACTTTCCATGCACTAATTCAACCACTAGTCTTTGTCAAACTTTTGGGTAGTCATTTTTTTGTGTTATTTTTCACACACATTGTACTTTAGGCATGGATTTTCAGTTCCTGTTATGTGTTACTGCCAAAAACCACCTCAATATGTGTTCAACAATATCTCCTGAGTACAGTGATACCACCTATGTATAGGTGTGTTGGGTTCTCTGGGGGCTAAATGGCCTTATTTTTAGGTAGCGCATTCCAGTTTTTCAACTTGGAATTTTCACATTGGTCATCATGCACCCATGTCCTATTTGGGACATTTCTGAAGCTGGCCAATGGAATTTACCCCCATCAAACCATATATTTTTGAAAAGTAGACACCCTAGGGTATTTCAAATGCTGGTATTTTAACACTTTCCATGCACTAATTCAACCACTAGTCTTTGTCAAACTTTTGGGTAGTCATTTTTTTGTGTTATTTTTCAGACACATTGTACTTTAGGCATGGATTTTCAGTTCCTGTTATGTGTTACTGCCAAAAACCACCTCAATATGTGTTCAACAATATCTCCTGAGTACAGTGATACCACCTATGTATAGGTGTGTCGGGTTCTCTGGGGGCTAAATGGCCTTATTTTTAGGTAGCACATTCCAGTTTTTCAACTTGGAATTTTCACATTGGTCATCATGCACCCATGTACTATTTGGGACATTTCTGAAGCTGGCCAATGGAGTTTACCCCCATCAAACCATATATTTTTGAAAAGTAGACACCCTAGGGTATTTCAAATGCTGGTATTTTAACACTTTCCATGCACTAATTCAACCACTAGTCTTTGTCAAACCTTTGGGTAGTCATTTTTTTGTGTTATTTTTCACAAACATTGTACTTTAGGCATGTATTTTCAGTTCCTGTTATGTGTTACTGCCAAAAACCACCTCAATATGTGTTCAACAACATCTCCCAAGTACAGTGATACCACCTATGTATAGGTGTGTCGGGTTCTCTGGGGGCTAAATGGCCTTATTTTTAGGTAGCGCATTCCAGTTTTTCAACTTGGAATTTTCACATCGGTCATCATGCACCCATGTCCTATTTGGGACATTTCTGAAGCTGGCCAATGGAATTTACCCCCATCAAACCATATATTTTTGAAAAGTAGACACCCTATGGTATTTCAAATGCTGGTATTTTAACACTTTCCATGCACTAATTCAACCACTAGTCTTTGTCAAACTTTTGTGTAGTCATTTTTTTGTGTTATTTTTCACACACATTGGACTTTAGGCATGGATTTTCAGTTCCTGTTATGTGTTACTGCCAAAAACCACCTCAATATGTGTTCAACAACATCTCCTGAGTACATTGATACCATCTATGTATAGGTGTGTCGGGTTCTCTGGGGGCTAAATGGCCTTATTTTTAGGTAGCGCATTCCAGTTTTTCAACTTGGAATTTTCACATCGGTCATCATGCACCCATGTCCTAATTGGGACATTTCTGAAGCTGGCCAATGGAATTTACCCCCATCAAACCATATATTTTTGAAAAGTAGACACCCTAGGGTTTTTCAAATGCTGATATTTTAACACTTTCCATGCACTAATTCAACCACCAGTCTTTGTCAAACTTTTGGGTAGTCATTTTTTTGTGTTATTTTTCACACACATTGTACTTTAGGCATGGATTTTCAGTTCCTGTTATGTGTTACTGCCAAAAACCACCTCAATATGTGTTCGACAACATCTCCTGAGTACAGTGATACCACCTATGTATAGGTGTGTCGGGTTCTCTGGGGGCTAAATGGCCTTATTTTTAGGTAGCGCATTCCAGTTTTTCAACTTGGAATTTTCACATTGGTCATCATGCACCCATGTCCTATTTGGGACATTTCTAAAGCTGGCCAATGGAATTTACCCCCATCAAACCATATATTTTTGAAAAGTAGACACCCTAGGGTTTTTCAAATGCTGATATTTTAACACTTTCCATGCACTAATTCAACCACCAGTCTTTGTCAAACTTTTGGGTAGTCATTTTTTTGTGTTATTTTTCACACACATTGTACTTTAGGCATGGATTTTCAGTTCCTGTTATGTGTTACTGCCAAAAACCACCTCAATATGTGTTCAACAACATCTCCTGAGTACAGTGATACCACCTATGTATAGGTGTGTCGGGTTCTCTGGGGGCTAAATGGCCTTATTTTTAGGTAGCACATTCCAGTTTTTCAACTTGGAATTTTCACATTGGTCATCATGCACCCATGTCCTATTTGGGACATTTCTGAAGCTGGCCAATGGAGTTTACCCCCATCAAAACATATATTTTTGAAAAGTAGACACCCTAGGGTATTTCAAATGCTGGTATTTTAACACTTTCCATGCACTAATTCAACCACTAGTCTTTGTCAAACTTTTGTGTAGTCATTTTTTTGTGTTATTTTTCACACACATTGTACTTTAGGCATGGATTTTCAGTTCCTGTTATGTGTTACTGCCAAAAAACACTTCAATATGTGTTCAACAACATCTCCTGAGTACAATCATACCATCTATGTATAGGTGTGTTGGGTTCTCTGGGGGCTAAATGGCCTTATTTTTAGGTAGCGCATTCCAGTTTTTCAACTTGGAATTTTCACATCGGTCATCATGCACCCATGTCCTATTTGGGACATTTCTGAAGCTGGCCAATGGAATTTACCCCCATCAAACCATATATTTTTGAAAAGTAGACACCCTAGGGTTTTTCAAATGCTGATATTTTAACACTTTCCATGCACTAATTCAACCACCAGTCTTTGTCAAACTTTTGGGTAGTCATTTTTTTGTGTTATTTTTCACACACATTGTACTTTAGGCATGGATTTTCAGTTCCTGTTATGTGTTACTGCCAAAAAAACACCTCAATATGTGTTCAACAACCTCTCCTGAGTACAGTGATACCACCCATGTATAGGTGTGTTGGGTTCTCTGGGGGCTAAAAGGCCTTATTTTTAGGAAGCCCATTCCATTTTTTCCACTTTGAATTTTCACATCCCATGCACCTATGTCCTATTTAAGACATTTCTGAAGCCGGCCAATGTAATTTACCTCAATCAAACCATATATTTTTGAAAAGTAGACTTCCTAGGGTATTTCAAATGCAGGTATTTTAACACTTTCCATGCACTAATTTAACCACTAGTCTTTGTCAAACTATTGGGCATTCATATTTTTGTGTTATTTTTCACATACATTGTACTTTAGACATGGATTCACAGCTCCTGTTATGTGTTACTACCAAAGAAGACACCAATATGTGGTCACCAACATCTCCTGAGTTCAGTGATACCACCTATGCATAGGTTTGGTGGCTTGTTTGGGGGGTGCAATGCCAAATGTCTGACATGCGTTTGTGATTTTTTTTCACATTTAACATATTTTCTTTGCCTATCGTCTTTTTGGGGGGTCTTTTAACATACCCCAATTTATTTGTTTTCCATGAATGTGCATATATTTGAAAAGTTGACACCCCAAGGTATTGTATATGGTGTGCTTTGATGCCTTTGAAGCAACCGTTTTAGCCCAAAAAATTGGAGAAAGTGTATGGTGGTTATTTTTCAATTTTCATTTTTACAGACACATTGCTTTTTGACTATGATTTAGGAGAGACTGTTGTAAGTTATTGCAAAAGAATACTTCAGGTTGTTTTCTGCAAGGCACCCTGAGTACACCTATGCCCCCCATGCATAGGTTTGCCAGGATTTTGGGAAGGTTATGTTACAATTTTATGACTTGTGATTTTAGTTATTAACAAAGAGAGTATTTCTTCTGATAGGCCTATCTTTAGTTTGTGGCCTATTGCATACCCCACTTTTATTTATTGCCATGAAAGTGTATATTTTTTAAATGTTGACACCCCAAGGTATTGTATATGGTGTGCTTTGATGCCTTTGAAGCAACCGTTTTAGCCCAAAAAATTGGAGAAAGTGTATGGTGGTTATTTTTCAATTTTCATTTTTACAGACACATTGCTTTTTGACTATGATTTAGAAGAGACTGTTGTAAGTTATTGCAAAAGAATACTTCAGGTTGTTTTCTGCAAGGCACCCTGAGTACACCTATGCCCCCCATGCATAGGTTTGCCAGGATTTTGGGAAGGTTATGTTACAATTTTATGACTTGTGATTTTAGTTATTAACAAAGAGAGTATTTCTTCTGATAGGCCTATCTTTAGTTTGTGGCCTATCGCATACCCCACTTTTATTTATTGCCATGAAAGTGTATATTTTTGAAATGTTGACACCCCAAGGTATTGTATATAGTGTGCTTTGATGCCTTTGAAGCAACCGTTTTAGCCCAAAAAATTGGAGAAAGTGTATGGTGGTTATTTTTCAATTTTCATTTTTACAGACACATTGCTTTTTGACTATGATTTAGGAGAGACTGTTGTAAGTTATTGCAAAAGAATACTTCAGGTTGTTTTCTGCAAGGCACCCTGAGTACACCTATGCCCCCCATGCATAGGTTTGCCAGGATTTTGGGAAGGTTATGTTACAAATTTATGACTTGTGATTTTAGTTATTAACAATGAGAGTATTTCTTCTGATAGGCCTATCTTTAGTTTGTGGCCTATCGCATAACCCACTTTTATTTATTGCCATGAAAGTGTATATTTTTGAAATGTTGACACCCCAAGGTATTGTATATGGTGTGCTTTGATGCCTTTGAAGCAACCGTTTTAGCCCAAAAAATTGGAGAAAGTGTATGGTGGTAATTTTTCAATTTTCATTTTTACAGACATATTGCTTTTTGACTATGATTTAGGAGAGACTGTTGTAAGTTATTACAAAAACATACTTCAGGTTGTTTTTTGCAAGGCACCCTGAGAACACCTATGTCCCCCATGCATAGGTTTGACAGGGGTTTTGGTTAAAAAAAAAATAACAGGCCCAATTTTAGAAAAAAATAGAGTAGTGAAATGTAAAAATCTGGCACAGTAAAAGTAAAAAAAACAAAAACCCATCTAACAGTAAACATAACCAAAAAAAAAAAAAATATATATATATATATATATAAAACACCAAATGTATTTATTTTTTTAAAAATTGACCATTGTATGGTACCGCTTGAAGCAGTCCCCAATGCAGAGTGCAGGCTGTCTAGGGCAATCAGGACAGTGATATATGGTGTCCCTTCTCTTCCCCTCTTGGTACAGACTCTGCATTTTTTTTGTGGTTTCTGCTTTGCGGCAGTAGGGGGGATTTTAAAAATAAAATGAGTAGCCCCAACTCTGCTCTCTCCCATCACCGCCCGGGGAGCAGGTGCATCATGGTACAAAATCCCAGTAATAATCTGGAGCTGAAACTGTAAAAAAGTTTTTTTAACTCTGGGGTTTGCTTTTTTGAACAATAAAAAAGCGTTGTGGGTTGCAATCTGCATTAGATAAATTGCAACCTTTTTGTACCAGGCCCTTGTCTTCCGCATAATTAGGTAGGGCTGCAGCAGCTGATCAGCCAGATCAACCCCACCCATATGCCGGTTATAAGACTTGATGCACACTGGCTTCCTTATGATCTCAGCTCTGCCACGTACAGAAACCGCCACCGTCCTCTCTGTGTGGATGGTGGTAAGAAGGTATACATCCTTCTTGTCTCTGTACTTAAGTGCCAACAGCTCCTCTTGGCGCAGAGCTGAGGTCTCCCCCCTTCGTAGCCGGGTGCGTACAAGTTGTCCTGGGAAACCTGCGCGGTTCTTTTTAATTGTACCGCAAGCTACTGTATCAAAGCAATACAGTAGCTTGAACAAAAGGACACTTGTATAAAAATTGTCTAAGTACAAGTGATACCCTTTGTTCATTAGGGGTAATATCAGGTCCCAGACAATCTTGCCAGTGGTTCCCATATGTTCTGGGCAACCTGGAGGGTCAAGGTGGCTATCCTTTCCCTCATACACCCGGAAGGCCTGAGTATACCCAGTCTCGCTGTCACAGAGCTTATACACCTTTACCCCATATCTGGAGCGTTTGGAAGGAATATACTGCTTGAATCCCAGCCTTCCCTTATACTTCATTAGGGATTCATCAACGCATATATTCCTTCCAGGTGTATAAGCCTCTGCAAACCTGGCAGAAAAGTGGGTTATCAGGGGGCGGATTTTATACAGCCTGTCAAATTGGGGATGCTCCCTAGGGGGGCACAGGCTGTTGTCGCTGAAGCGCATGAAATGAAGAATCATTTCATACCTCTTCCTCGACATAGTCTGGGAGAAAATGGGGGTAGAGCAGATGGGGCTACTACTCCAGTAGGAGCGAATGGAGGGTTTCTTTATGATGCCCATCAGCATAGTCAATGCCCAGAATTTTTTGAATTCTGGCACATTGATGGGGGCCCATTGCTGCTTTGCCAAATATGTTCCAGGCTTTGCAGCACGGAACTGATGGGCATATAAATTAGTTTGGGCGACAATGTTCCCCAATATATCATCGCCCAGAAACACTTCCAGAAACTGCTGGGGGCTAAAACCTGCCACATCTATATTTATGCCAGCATTTGCTGTGAAGGGTGGGATATCTGGCCTCTGGAGATGAGGCGTTACCCACTCTTCAGCAGCAATGGCAGCAACACGCCTCCTTCTGGCAGGGGGGCTAGCAGGGGGGCTGGCAGGGGGGCTAGCAGCCACAGATACATCACTATCAGTTGAGACTGCATCTAGTGATGTATCTGAGCACATGGCAGGGTCAAAATTGGGGTCTGAGTCAGAAATAGAGGCATCTGACTCTGACGCAAGGATGGCATACGCCTCCTCAGCACTATATCTTTTCTGTGACATTTTTGTATCTGTCACAGAAAACAATTACTAAAAAAAATTAAATTAACTAAATTAATTAACTAAATTAACTAGCAAAAAAGTACAGCTATGCTACTGCCAGTGATTTATAGCGATCACTGGCAAGCTAGTGGTTAATGGCTCTGAAAATTAAATTAACTAAATGTTTCTGAAAAGAGCCTTTGGGTTTTTAAAAAATTACAACAACAAAATTAACCCCTAAAAAAATGCAGACAGCAAAAAAGTACAGCTATGCAACTGCCAGTGATTTATAGCGATCACTGGCAAGCTAGGGGTTAATGGCTCTGAAAATTAAATTAAATTAACTAAATTAATTAACTAAATTAACTAGCAAAAAAGTACAGCTATGCTACTGCCAGTGATTTATAGCGATCACTGGCAAGCTAGGGGTTAATGGCTCTGAAAATTAAATTAAATTAACTAAATGTTTCTGAAAAGAGCCTTTGGGTTTTTAAAAAATTACAACAACAAAATTAACCCCTAAAAAAATGCACAGACAGCAAAAAAGTACAGCTATGCAACTGCCAGTGATTTATAGTGATCACTGGCAAGCTAGGGGTTAATGGCTCTGAAAATTAAATTAACTAAATTAATTAACTAAATTAACTAGCAAAAAAGTACAGCTATGCTACTGCCAGTGATTTATAGCGATCACTGGCAAGCTAGGGGTTAATGGCTCTGAAAATTAAATTAACTAAATGTTTCTGAAAAGAGCCTTTGGGTTTTTAAAAAATTACAACAACAAAATGAACCCCTAAAAAGTGCACAGACAGCAAAAAAGTACAGCTATGCAACTGCCAGTGATTTATAGCAATCACTGGCAAGCTGGGGGTTAATGGCTCTGAAAATTAAATTAAATTAACTAAATGTTTCTGAAAAGAGCCTTTGGGTTTTTAAAAAATTACAACAACAAAATTAACCCCTAAAAAAATGCACAGACAGCAAAAAAGTACAGCTATGCAAATGCCAGTGATTTATAGCGATCACTGGCAAGCTAGGGGTTAATGGCTCTGAAAATTAAATTAAATTAACTAAATGTTTCTGAAAAGAGCCTTTGGGTTTTTAAAAAATTACAACAACAAAATTAACCCCTAAAAAAATGCACAGACAGCAAAATGCAGCAAAAAAAGTGCACCTATGCTACTGCCAGTGATATATAGTGATCACTGGCAAGCTAGGGGTTAATGGCTCTGAAAATTAAATTAAATTAACTAAATGTTTCTGAAAAGAGCCTTTGGGTTTTTAAAAAATTACAACAACAAAATTAACCCCTAAAAAATGCACAGACAGCAAAATGCAGCAAAAAAAAAGTGCACCTATGCTACTGCCAGTGATATATAGTGATCACTGGCAAGCTATGGGTTAATGGCTCTGAAAAGAGCCTTTGGTTCTATATTTTTTAACAAATAAAAGAAATAAATCTCTCTCTCTGCTAAATACAGGTCTCTCTCTCTCTCCAACAAAATGGCAAGTGAGGAGAGGGAGGGAGATCCACACTGATCATAATCAATATTTACAAATATTGACATGATCAGACAAATGGGGTATTTTATTATTATTTATTTTTTTAGGGTGGGAGGCTCAGATTGGGTGACCCTAGCTTGCCCCTATGATGATGCAGGCTAGGGACACCCCCAGAGGCCCCATGATGCACTGGGCATCGCCATCTTGGATGCCTAGTGAAGGGGGAGGGGGGGGCTATTTAGGGCTTTTTTTATTTTAATTGGTGTTTTTTTTTTTTCTTTTTTAATTTTATTTTACAAGTAACTAAGTGCCTCGACCCACCGAGGCACTTAGCACACAAGCAGAGCATCGGAAGCGTGTCCGATCGCTTCCGATGCTCTGAAACACTGCCGGGCTCCACGTGGAGCGAAACCGGAAGTGATCACTCGTGGGGGAGTGATCAATCCGGTCCCGGCACTCGGGAACAGTATTGCAGGATGCCTAGACCTCAAGGCAAGCCTGCAATACTGTTAGAGCAGCTGGAAGCGATTTCGATCGCTTCCAGTGCTCTGTTAAACCGACGACGTATGCCATACGTCCTCGGTCGTTAAGTGCTTTTTTTCTGAGGACGTATGGCATACGTCGTCGGTCGTTAAGGGGTTAATAGAGACCAAGCAAGCAGAACTCTTATCCATGATCGTACAATTGTTAGTTCTCTAATAGTCTTCAAAGATAGGATAAAAATGTTGTTATATGAGTTGGACAGAATATACAATTTTAAACAACTTTTCAGTTTACTTCTATTATCAAATTTACTTAAAGGGACACTATACCCAAACATTTTCTTTCATGATTAAGGTAGAGAGTATAATTATAAACAACTTTCTAATTTACTTCTATTATCTATTTTGCTTCATTCTCTTGATATTCTTTGCTGAAAAGCATAGCTAGATATGCTTAGTAGCTGCTGATTGGTAGCTGCACATAGATGCCTCCTGTGATTGGTTCACTGTGTGCATTGCTATTTCTTCATTAAAGTATATCTAAAGAATAAAGCAAATTAGGTAATAGAAGTAAATTGGAAAGTTGTTTAAAATTGTATGCTCTTTCTAAATCATGAAAGAAAAAATTTGGGTTTCATGTCCCTTTTATGTACTTGTTATCCTTTGATGAAGGAGCATCATTGCACTACTGGCAGCTAGATGAACGCATCTAGTAAGTCAATCAGAAGAGACAAATGTGTGCAGGCACCAATCAGCAGCTAGTTCCTACTAGTGTTGGATTTGTGCATATTCTTTTTCAACAAGGGAAACCAAGAGAACAAAGCACATTTAAAAATAGAAGTGAATTTAAAAGTGTCTTAAAATGGCATGCTCTATCTGAATCATGCAAATTTAATTTGGACTTTCCTATCCCTTTAAATTTTCAAGATCCAGATACAGTATGCACTTTTAAACAGCTTCCCAAATTACTTCTATAATCACATTTGCTTCTTTCTCTTGGTAGCCTTTTTTTAAAAGCTACACATATATTCCCCTTGCTCACCAGATTTGTTCAGCTAGCTCCCAGTAATGCATTGTTCTTTAAAATTGCATGTACTAAGTGAATCATTAGAGAAAACCATTGGTTTTTAAAGGGACATGAAACCCACATTTTTTCTTTCATGATTTAGAAAGAGTGTACAATTTTAAACAACTTTCTAGTTTACTTCTATTATCTAATTTGTTTTATTCTCTTGATATTCTTTGCTAAAAAAGCATATCTAGATAGGCTCAGTAGCTGCTGATTGGTTCCTGCACATAGAAGCCTTGTGTGATTGGCTAACCTATGTGCATTGCTTTTTCTTCAACTAAGAATATCTAAATAATGAAGCAAAATAAATAATAGAAGTAAATTGTAATGTTTTTTAAATTTGTATTCTCTATCTGAATCATGAAAGAAAATTTTAGGGTTTGGTGTCCCTTTAAGTCATTAAAAGGGAAAAAAGGAAATAGGATAAGGTCTCACTTAGAATTCAGGAGAATGCAAATAGCTTCCATGACAGTCATGACAAGGTCTGGTGGTTTTGGAAACACACGGATTTCTGATATGTCGGCCTTATCCAGAGAGTCTAACGCTTTATTTGCCGATTCAAGAGCTGGCAATGCCTCATCAAGATCCCTCTGGGCATCGTCCGCTATTGCTTGAGTCTCTTCAGCTTTCACTTTTGCAATTGCCTCATCTTCTTTAACTATGCGTCGTACCTGCCAAAGACGAGAGCACAGACATTACTGCGCAAGTTCCAAATATTTCAGCTTTAAATGTATCCATTTGTTCTTTATGTAAATAATGTACCAACCACAATATCAACATGGTATTGTAAAAATTGCCAAAGATAATATAATATTATTAAATGTACAACTCTGAGATGTGTGCTGTGAATACAAAAAACTCATTACTGTAATAAAAATTACTATTAGCTATATACGTATGCACACTGTAAATTGACTTAAAATAAAAAAAAAATAGGTTATATCTCCCAAATTACTAAGGTACTGTCCCTTTAAGACCGAAGTCTATTCAATTTACGCGTAAGACATGGCTTAGTAGTTTCTCACACAGTTTCAATCATTATGCACTGCTGGTAAATAATCATTGAGTCCATATAAAATAATAAAGTGCAATATGTACATTTTTTTTTGGGGGGGGTGATGCTGTCAATGCTGCAATGCATTGGTGTAAAAAGAACTGTACTGAATTTCCCATGCCAAGTATGTATGAAATGGAAAGGCATTGAATGACTCTTGCAATACATAAAAAAGCACCATTCAATCCCCAGTAGAAAACAACAAAATTACAGGAAGACCCCATTCTTAGGGGCCTATTTATTAAATGTCTTGCGGACCTGATCTGACAGTGCGGATCAGGTCTGCAAGACCTTGTTGAATGCGGAGAGCAATACACTCTCCGTATTCAGCATTGTACCAGCAGCTCACAAGAGCTGCTGGTGCAACGCCGCCCCCTGCAGACTCGCGGCCAATGGGCCGCCAGCAGGGGGGTGTCAATCAACCCGATCGTACTCGATCGGGTTGATTTCCGGCGATTCCTGTCCGCCTGCAGCTGCTTCATAACTGCTGTTTCTGGCGAGTATGAAGACTCGCCAGAAACACGGGCCCACAAGCTCCGTTCAGAGCTTGATAAATGGGCCCCTTAGATTTAATGTCTAGTACATTTTTTTTAAACAGGTCCTGGTGAACAGAGGCTTACTTGGTCAGCATTGTCTTGATCAACAGATAGTTTCTCCATTAAAGCCTCCACATCCTGTGATTTCTGTTTAAGGACAGGTTCTAAAGCCGACAGCTCCGTCTTCATCTTATCAACCAGTATGTTGGTCTCCCCAAGTTTGCTTAATCCATTTTTTACACGATCCCGTGCCTACAAACACATACACAGAGCAAAAGAGAGAGAGTTGAATAAACATCAGTTATAAGTATACAGCAGAGTTGTCAATTTTAATAATGACACAGTATGACACACTATATTTGAGGTCTGTTCTCCAGATCACACTATGAGGTAGATTTATGAAAGTGCGAGTGGACATGATACAATGTAGCGCATCATGTCCGCTGCACATCGATAAATGCCGACAGCATACGCTGTCGGGATTTATCATTGCACCAGCAGTTCTTGTGAACTGCTGGTGCAATGCCGCCCCCTGCAGATTCACCGCCAAATGGCCACTAGCAGGGGGTCAATCAACCCGATTTCTGTCCGCTGCCTCAAGTTATGGAGCAGCGGTCTTAAGACAAATATAAATCTGCCCCTTAAGATTAGTAAAATCACACCAAAATTAAATTGTGCAAATATCTTCCTGTTTAAGGGATATGAAACCCAAATATTTTTCTTTCATGATTCAGATAGAGCATGGAACATTTTGGTGTTTACTGTCCCTTTAAGTAACATTTTAAAGAAACAACTGCAACTATAAACTTGTTTCAGAGTTTAGACCTGTGTGATATGAAAGCCACATTTTTTTTCTTTCTTGGTTCAGATAGAGCAGGCAATTTTTTTTTTTTATATTTTTATTTATGAACCGAAACATATTTCAAAAAACAAAGATGATACATAAAACGTTTGTTATTTTGAACAGAAAATTAAGAAAAATAAAGAAACAATAAGACACAGTACGGCCTAATGGCCTTGCATAGTTTATACAATATTATGCTAATTCTGCTTAACATACATATTTGAGATTATGCTTAGTATTATTCAAAATATTGAAATAACTACTTCATTTGTCTCTGAAAATGCCCTGGGGTTTTTTTTTGTTTTTTTTCCCCCTCCCCTCCCTTTATCATTTCTAAAAAAAAAACAAAAAACAAACAAACATATTTTACGCCGCGTAAGGCTGATTATCTTTCCATATTACACAAAGCAACTGATGATACATATTTACAATTTGCAGAATTGTGTCAATTTGTTTCAACCAGAATAGTTAAAAAAGGAAGAAGAAGGAGGAAAAAAAAAAGGGAAAACCATATTAACTAATCTCTTCCCCTCTCCGCAATTTCTACATCTACCAGACCCCCAGGAGAACTATTTCTGAATTTTTAAAAGGGAAAATTAAATAATCAATTTCGGTTTCCTGGAGTGATTTAATAAATGTTGCCCATTTGCTAAAGAACTTCTTTATGTCCGGTTCCTTGTCAATATCTATGTCCTTTTGTTCTAGCATACATTGTTTTTTTAAATAATTCCTAATTTCAGAAATTGTCGGGAGTGCTCTTGTTTTCCATTTTTTTGCAAATCAGGTATCTAGTAGTTAAGATAGAGAGAGTTATTATTTTATCATTATCCTGATGGCTATTTTCCATCTTTAGGCACAATATAATTTGGTATAGTGATAGAGGAGTTATGTTAACTTTTAATGTAGTTTTTAACCAAAATTCTAATCTATTCCAAAATCTTCTGATCTTTGGGCAAGACCAGAACATATGAATCCGCCTGAAGGGAACACTTAGGACATTTATTGAATTGCTGATTGTGTATTCTGAGGCCTTTCTCCGGAGTAAAGTATGTCCTATGAAGAAGCCTAATATGGGCCTCCCGCCAGGTGGCAGATATCGTAGAGGCAGCTACTTTGTTTATTGATAATTGGATAGTTTTCGAGTCAATATTAGTCTGGGATATTAATGAACTCCATTTTAATGCCATATTATCTAGTAAGGGAGTACCTTTACTTATATTAAGTATACTGTAACATGGGGTAATAGACATATGATCATTTTTTGTCAGAGTTAGCCAGTTTTCCAATTTACCTAGCGTCCAACAGTAACCTTGCTGTTTAATTAATTCTGCAGCAAAATGCCTTATTTGCAAATAAGCAAAAAAGTCTCTATTAGGGAGATTAAATTCTGTTTTAAGTTCCTCAAAGGACTTGATACATTTTCTATCTTTTTCTAATATACAGATTATTTTATCGAGGCCAGAGTTATGCCACTTATTAAAGATAATTGAATTTATACCTGCTTGAAATTGTGGATTCCCTATTATAGGAAGATGTTTCGAAACACTTCTGGGTATTAAGAGAGATTTAGTTAATTTACCCCATGCCTTAATCGGGATATATATAGTGCTAAGTCCTTTAATATTCGCAGGCAACTCCCGTGATAAAGAGTGAATCATAGCCACTGGGAGATAAGGCTTACAAATATTTAGTTCTAACTCATTGTTTAAAATATAATTTTTTGCGTATATCCAATCAGCTACTATGCGTGCCAGAAAGCTAAGGTTGTAGAATTTAATATTCGGTAATGCTAGACCTCCGAGATCTTTGGATATAGTTAGTTTAGTAAGGGATATCTTAGGTCTCTTACCCTGCCATATAAATTGACTATGTGCAGCATTGATTATCATAATAGCCAGCGGTTCGATGGCTATATCGAAAAGAAGCGGGGAGAGAGGGCAACCCTGACGCGTGCCTCTGTCTATCACAATTGGGGAGGAAACAGTATCATTTACTATCAACCTTGTTTGGGAATGAGTATGCAAATTTTCCACAAATTTGGGAAGATTACCAACTATCCCAAACTTTGTTAAAGCTGTCAATGTATGATTAAAAACTACAGAGTCAAAAGCTTTCTCTGCATCAATTGACAAGACTGCCAGGTCAGGGAGGCCCTCTCTCCCTATGGCAGAGGGGGGATGGTTCTGAATGTAATCCATTGTAACAAGAAGCTCTCTAATTTTTGCCGCAGAGTTACGCCCATTTAGAAAACCAGCTTGATCTGTGTGTATTATTTTTGCTAAAATGGGTTGTAACCTGCTTGCAAGAATGGAGGACATAATTTTGTAGTCTGAGTTGAGCAAGGCAATTGGTCTATATGACTCTTTTTGCAATGGATCCTTCCCCTCTTTTAAGATCAGAGTTGTATATGATGATGAAAAGGAGTCCGAAACCGGGACTGGGGCTTTATTAGAGGAGAGTTTGAGAATTTCTCTCTCTATCTCTTCCCTTAAGATAGGAGAGTTAAGATTAACAATTTCCTCGGCTGTTACTGTAGGAAATGTAATTTTACTCCAAAACTCAGCAGCCCTTTCCCCATCATAGCCTTTACAGGCATAAAGATCCTGATAATATTCTAAGAATATGTCGGAAATTTCCTTCGGGTCTAAGATTTGCTTCCCCTTATTTTGAAGTTCTTCAATAGTTGGTTTCTTTCCCTCATTTTTAACTAATCTAGCTAACATTTTTCCAGATTTGTTGCCAAATTTATATAATTTCTTTGTGTGTTTCCTGAGACAGTATAAAAGAGTCTCTAGCGCTTTTGGCACGAATATATTTTGCCCAATTTAAGGGATTTTTTTCCAAAAGAAAGCGGTTATATGAGTTAATCAATGTATTATTGATTTCTTTTTCGCTTACCTTCAGCTTTTTAGTTAAAGTAGCAACATAAGTGGTGATTTCGCCTCTTAGTACCGCTTTGGCTGCCTCCCAGAATATATCTGGGCACCCTACGAAGTCGCTGTTGTTATTAGCATAATCTTTAAATTTATTCCTGATCCGTTCCTTAAATTTAAAGTTCGTCGCTAAGTAATAAGGGAAGAAAAAACGAGAGAATTTGGGCTTTGGATGGCCCAGATGAATTACGAGAAAGATAGGCCCGTGATCGGAAAGAAAGATCGGCATTATTCCTGCTCTTACATTTGTTAAAGATAGACGTTCATCCGTTAGAAATAGGTCGATCCTAGAAAGAGTTTTATGGGCTTTGGAGAGACAAGTGTAATCCTGTGTGTCAGGATTTTGAATTCTCCAGATATCCCGTACTGCCAGGTTTTGCTTAATTTTGTTAAAGATTTTTGTATCTAAATTATCTTTCTTTTGTTTTATTTGCATGGGATTTCTCCTGAGCCTATCTATGGGAGATTGTGGTGCCATGTTGAAATCTCCTCCTAGGATCAGATACTCTTCAGAAATTAATAAGAGTTTGGACTGAATGGTGTTCCAAAAGTTCGGGTCAGAAACATTTGGACCATATATATTACAAAGTGTGTATGTCAATTGGGCTGCCTTAAATTTCATAAAGACATATCTCCCCTCCGAGTCTGCCTCAGAATACAAAATTTCCACTCGTGATTTCTTCCCTATTAATACAGCTACACCTCTCTTTTTCCTAATACTTGGTGCTACAATAACATCTTTAACCCATTGGGCTTTTAACTTTAGAGATTCTTCCAGATTTAAATGAGTTTCTTGTATAAGAGCAATATCCACCTGGGTTCTGCATAGATGAGAAAGTATTGCTTTACGTTTAATGGGGGTCGAGATGCCTCCCACGTTCCAGGATACTATTTTTAGATTATTTGCCTTTTGCATCATTTACTAGAGGAACGGAGAGGGGGAGAGAGAGGAAGAGAAAAAAAAAAAAAAAGGATAACATACATAAATGATTTAGAGATTTACCATCAAAACTTCCCCCAACCCCAGGGGATTCCCCATCCATAGGCCTTATTCTATTTTTATGACACAGGATCATCATCTGTCTAAGATCACAGGTCCAGTGTTTTAAAGAAATCTGCAGCCATTTGAGCATCTTCAAATAAATGTGTTGTGCCATTAGCTTCAACTCTAAGTTTAGAGGGGTATATTAGAGTGGCACAGTACCCATTTTGTATGAGCTTTGTACAAATCGGGGCTAACTCTCTTCTCTTAGAGGCTGTATGTGCTGAGAAGTCTTGAAAAATCAGGATTCTAGCCTTGTCTATGATGACTGGCTGATTTTTACGGTAGGACTGCAGTAACATGTTTTTGTCTTGGAAGTTGAGTAGTCTCGCAATAACAGGTCTAGGGCGATTCTTATCTCTGTTGTCTAAACGAGGAGGACCAACTCTGTGCGCTCTTTCCACTAGAATCGGATGATAGGTTGGAGGAATATTTAGGGCCTTAGTAAGTGTATCTGATATAAAACGACATAAGTCATATTGTTTCTCCTCAGGGAGGCCAATTATTCGAATATTATTTCTTCTAGATCGATTTTCCAAATCCTCCAACCTATCATGGACTCCCCGGAAATTAATCTTTAAGGTCTCAAGTTTAGAGTTATGTGTTGTTGTTGAGTCCTCCAAGTCTGACACTCGTTGCTCTACCTCCTGTAATCCTGAGTTTAATTTCTGCCCTTAGCGTATCAAATTTAGGTGTGAGGGCTTCGGAGATGCTAGTAACTAGGCTTTGTATATTGGTAGACTCAGGTATAGATGCCATATGGGTAGTAGTTGATTCAGAGAAGGGGTCTTGAGTATTCTTAGTTTTCCTGTCTCTATTTCTAGCTGCCATATTTGGTGAAGGTGTCTTAGTGGTATTAGAAAAAAATTTGTCCATGTGTACTGTATCTATTTGAGGGGTTGAAAAGGGGGGGACGTGTAAGTGAGTTGTTTATCGGTGAAGTGAAAAGAGAAAAAAAAAAAAAAAAAAGGGCAGTGAACAATTAAGAGGAGTAAAGGTGCGTGTGTGTGTTAAAAGAGTTTAAATCGTGAGATGTGAAGGACGTGGTTGTGAGAATGTGTCAGTGTGGGGCGTCAAAAGGGTGCAAGGTATAGTTGTTAAAAAAAAAGTAATTATTTTTGTGAAAAGGAAAAAGAAAAGTGTTGTTTTATTTTTAATTAACTTCCCCTATTACTAGCTGTTATGCTGTGCTATAAAGTGAATATTTCGTGATAGTTCTGTTTGCAGGTATAGACGTGAAAATTATACTGTTAGACTTGTTAATGAGGAAAAACGAGACAGGAAAGAATACTAAATAAATTTAAAGTATTAAATGTTTCTAGTGTCAGCTCATATGTGTGGAGAAAAAAAAAATTAACCAAAGATTAACAAATGGAATAAAAAGAGGTATTTCACCTGTTAATTTTCCCTGTTAGAATATTACTGACGTTGTACTCAGATACATATAACACATCTATAAAACAAGAAAGTTTGCTTTTCAGGGTTTTGTTTGTAGGTAGCTAAAATGGTAAGGAATCTCTACATTATCACATCTCTTTCATTCTTTTGTTCTTCAGCAATTTATTTGCTGTGATTATATGGTTTCACCTGGGCAATGTATATACTTTTTAAGTAAGCCTTTAGTTTTGTGATAGATAACACATCAGTTTTCTTTTACACCGGGGGCTGTCTAAGGCTGTTTACAACCCATGCCTACTGACTCCACCAATTCAGTTTCACTATGAATTATTACAGCGGGCGGAAAATAATTATATGCAAAAGCTTCCTTAAGATAAATACAGAAGATTTTGTGTCCAGCAATATTTGTAATAATTTCTAAGGGCTTCTAGAATTTATGAAGCCTCAGTTTAGGACAGAAGCAAGTAAATACAAAGGGGCAAGGATAGTTATAACTCTTGCCCCTATATCTTTACAAGTATCTTTTTGTAACAAGCTTATGTTAAGCTATATCCCACACAATAAGAAAAGGAGAAGGGAAAAAGAGAAAAGAAAACAGATACAGTGCAACAATTGTCTTTCTCTCTTCTTTCCTTCTCCCCTCCCAGCAGAGAGAAAAATTTAAACTAGACAGCGCCAACCAATTTCAGTTAGTTTGACTTACTTAGTTTACATTAATTTAACTAAACAATTTTATCTAACTCGTAGATTTGTTTGATAGCTGATAGTTATTTAACGTGAGTAGGCAACATTCTTAATTCATGTATGTGGCATTAATTTTCATATCCCCAAATGGAGAGAGAAAGAGAAAAAGATATAACAAGAAACGGAAAGCAGCCCTGTTAGCAAGTAGATAAGTGAATAGGAGCATTAGTATCAAGCTGCTGACAATTAAATGGTTATAAGTAAACAGTATTTTTAAAGCAGATCCAAGTCAGAAAAAAAAAAAAAAGGAAAAAAAAAGAAAAAGTCTGATGTTCCAAAAAAAAAAAAGAAAAAAGAAAAAATAACAAGATTATGTCTCTTTGTTTAAACTCGGCCGTGCTTGCTCCAGAGGGCCATGTTGAAAGAATAATTATTTAATAATTATTGCTCTATCCCGGCATACCCATCAAAGTTTGCCCAATGTATATAAAAAGTCAAACACTGTTCCAAGTGGGGAGGGCGGTGTGGGGTAGTAAGTAGTAAAGCGATTTTAAACGTTACCCGTTGTTGTCTGTAAATGTAGCTTGAAGACTGCAAGAATTTTCTCCAGGGCGATCCCCCTCACGCAGCACCGGTGGGAGGGGGAGCGCTTTTACACACGGGCCTCACCTGCGGGGAACAGAAACAGCCGGCTGTCTTGTGTTCAGACCGGTGTTGGAGGGCGAGAGGTCAGGGGCGGCCAATCCAAAGTCCAGAAGATAGGAACAGCGGTCCGTGCCCCTCACGCAGCACCGGTGGGAGGGGACACCCGGACCCGATGCAGCAAACCACACAGCTGTCCACCTCTCCACACCCTTCACCGCAGGCGAGCAAAGCCAAAAGTAGCTGGGGAGTGTCCAGCAGGAAGAATTCACCACCGCGGGAGGCCCAACAGGAAGTCAGAGTCCGGTCTCCACAGGATCCGCAAAAGCCGGTGCAGACAAACAACGGGCAGGCTCCCACTTCAAACCCAGCGAACACCGCCAGACCAGTCACAGGGGAGACTTTAATCAGGTAGGTCTTCTGAGGTTGGGAACTGATAACCTCTGTCCTTGTGTGTTTGCAATAGCAAGTTTATGCGAGGAGACAAAAGAAAAAATAAATCTTCCAGTTTGGGGACCAGGAGAGAGAAGAATAGTCTCTTAAAGGTGTACAGTATATAGAAATAAGGACCTATAAATGCTGCAGAATGCAGCTCAGTGCATAGTCGTGGCACTGCTGTGGTTCCAGAGCGGTGAAACAGCTAAGTAGGCCACCCTGGGTCTGAGGGTTTGGGCGCAAGGGTTTCGCCAATAGCCTAATGTGGAGGTAATGCTTAGACAGGTGCTGCAGCAGCCCTACACCTGAGCTCCTCCTCCGGAAATAGCTCAGAGCATCTAGAGCAGGCAATTTTAAGCAACTTTCTAATTTACTCCTATTATAACTTTTTCTTCATTCTCTTGGTATTTTGATTTGGAAAAGCAGGAATGTAAGCTTAGGAGCCAGACCATTTTTGCTTCAGCACCCTGGGTAACACTTGCTGATTGGTGGATACATTTCAAATAAAGATACCAAGAGAACAAAGAAACATTGATATTGCAATAGTTATAATAGTTACAATTATTTTTCATAAAATGTAAAAGTAAAAGGGCGGCTTATACAGGTAGCCCTCAATTTACACCGGGGTTAGTTTCCAGAAGGAATGGTTGTAAATCGAAACCGTTGTACAATGAAACCCAGTTTATAATGTAAGTCAATGGGAAGTGAGAGAGTTAGGTTACAGGCCCCTCTCAAAAAATTAGCATAAGTAACACCTAATACATTATCTTTAAAGACGTTAAATGCTAAACAGCATTATAAACCTAATAAAATAATCACACAACACAGAATATATAATTAAACTAAGTTAAATGAACAAAAACATTTGCTAAACAGCATTATAAACCTAATAAATTAATCACACAACACAGACTTTACTCTTGCATTTTTCTGCAAACAGTTCTTTCTATGCATTCCAATCTTGACTGATTTATAGACAGGAAGATCTTGTTCCTTTGCAAGCTGTCGATAGCTCAGGTCTGGTTAAACTAATTCATTTCAGCTTGCTTGGCTTGCATATATTTGCTGCAACACAAGCGGACAGCTCCACCTACTGGCTATTTTAATCAATGCACTGCTTCTCAATGCTTTTCAATAGCAGTCACATGACTGAAAAAAAGGTTGTTATTCTGAAACGGTGCAAACTGAACCGTTGTAAACCGAGGGCCACCTGTATGCACAAAAACATATATACTGCTCTCCCCCACTACCTCTGAACTATCAAATTTCTGACAAAATGTTCTAGATTTTAAAATTATTTTAAAATATGTCACTATTATATTAATGCTGTATATTACATCACTTTTTTTTTTTTTTTAAATCTTTAAAATGGGAGTTAGTTTTAAAGTGTTGGGGGGTCCTTCTTTAAACTCTACCCTGGGGCCCAACGCCTCCCCAATCACAAAACCCAGGATTCTATCAGCCAATCGGAATTAAGGTAGGAAAAATCCGATTGGCTGATGAAATCAGCCAATCGGATTGACCTCGCATTCTTTTGGCTGATTGGAACAGCCAAAAGAATGTGAGGTCAATCCTATTGGCTGATTGGATCAGCCAATCGGATTGAACTTCAATCCGATTGGCTGATTTCATCAGCCAATGGGATTTTTCCTACCTTAATTCCGATTGGCTGATAGAATCCTATCAGCCAATCGGAATTCAAGGGACGCCATCTTGGATGACGTCATTTAAAGGAACCGTCATTCGTTGTTTAGTCGTCGGGATGGATGCTCCACGTCGGATGTCTTCAAGATGGTGTCGCTCTTCATCAGATGGAAGAAGATAGGAGATGCCACTTGGATGAAGACTTCTGCCCATCTGGAGGACCTCTTCTGGCCAGATTGGATGAAGACTTCTGCCCATCTGGAGGACCACTTCGCCCGGATTCGTTGAGGACTTAGGCCCATCTGGGTTAAGACAGCTCAAGGTAGGGTGATCTTCAGAGGGTTAGTGTTAGGTTTTTTTAAAGGGGGGATTGGGTGGGTTTTAAAGTAAGGTTGGGTGTGGGTGGTGGGTTTTAATGTGGGGGGGTTGTATTTCTTTTTTTACAGGTAAAAGAGCTGACTACTTTGGGGCAATGCCCTGCAAAAAAGCTCTTTTAAGGGCTATTTGTAATTTAGTATAGGGTAGGGAAATTTATTATTTTGGGTTTTTTTTTTATTTTATTAGGGGCTTAGATTAGGTGTAATTAGTTTAAACTTCATGTAATTGTTTTTTATTTTCTGTAATTTAGAGGGTTTTTTTTTTTTTTGTACTTTAGTTAATTTTAGTTATTTTTATTTAATTGTAGGTAATTGTATTTAATTAATTTAATTTATTTAATGGTAGTATAGTGTTAGGTGTAATTGTAACTTAGGTTAGGATTTATTTTACAGGTATATTTGTATTTATTTTAACGAGGCAGCTATTAAATAGTTAATAACTATTTAATAGCTATTGTACCTAGTTAAAATAAATACAACGTTACCTGTAAAATAAAAATAAACCCTAAAATAGCTAAAATGTAATTATTAATTATATTGTAGCTATCTTAGGGTTTATTTTATAGGTAAGTATTTAGTTTTAAATAGGAATAATTTATTTAATTATAGGAATATTTATTTAGATTAATTTAAATAATATTTAACTTAGGGGGGTGTTAGGGTTAGACTTAGGTTTAGGGGTTAATAGATATAATGTAGGTGGCGGCGGTGTGGGGGGCAGATTAGGTGTTAATACATGTAATGTAGGTGGCGGTGGGCTCCGGGAGCGGCGGTTTAGGGGTTAAACAATTAATTTATTTGCGGCGGAGTCATGGATCGGCAGGATAGGGGTTAATAACTTTATGTAGGTGGCGCGGTATAGGGGGTGGCAGATTAGGGGTTAATAGGTATAATGTAGGTGGCGGCGGGGTCCGGGAGTGGCGGTTTAGGGGTTAAACATTTTATTTAGTTGCGGCGGGGTCCGGGAGCGGCGGTTTAGGGGTTAATAAGTATAATGCAGGTGGCGGCGGTGTAGGGGGCAGATTAGGGGTATTTAGACTCGTGGTACATGTTAGGGTGTTAGGTGCAGACACTTCCCATAGGAATCAATGGGATATCGGGCAGCCGCGAACATGAGCTCTCGCTGCTGTCAGACTCCCATTGATACCTATGGGATCCGCCGCCTCCAGGGCGGCAGATTGAAAACCAGGTACGCTGGGCCAGAAAAGTGCCGAGCGTACCTGGTTGTTCTTTGATAACTTCCAAAAGTAGTCAGATTGTGCCGAACTTGCGTTCAGAACATCTGGAGTGACGTAACCATCAATCTGTGTCGGATTGAATCCGCCGGGTCGTATGTTACGTCACTAGATTCTACTTTTGCCGGTCTGTAGGGCTTGATAACTATGGCGAATCAGCCTCGCCACAAATACGCTATGGAATTCCAGCGTATTTGTGGTTGACGGCTTGATAAATAGATGCCATAATATCATACAACACACTCTCATACAACACACACACCACACACACTCTCCTACAACACATACACACACACTCTACTGCAATACACACACACAACACACAATATCATACAACACACTCTCATAAAACACACACACCACACTTACTCTCCTACAACACATACACACACACTCTACTGCAATACACACACACAACACACAACATCATACAACACACTCTCATACAACACACACATCACACACACTCTCCTACAACACATACACAAGTCGTAAAACAGTAAACATGATGCTGCGACCCAGTATTGGGTCCCAACCCATGGTTTGAAGAACCCTGCACTAAGTGACACATATTTAAAGAATAATATTTAATTTAACCTAGTTTAAATATCTATATAGATCACATTTTTAACACATTGGCTGTCGAAAATTTTGCCTGGCAGCCAAGAGTTAATAACTGATATATAGGGGCCGATTTATCAAAGGCCGAACGGCCCCTGATGCCCCTCTTTCTGCACGAGACCTCAGGCTCGCCGGAAACAGCAGTTATTAAGCAACGTTCTTAACTGATGCGCCGCCTCTGAGGCTACGGACATCAATCCGCCCGATCCTATATGATCGGGCTGATTGACACCCCCTGCTAGCTGCCGATTGGCCGCGAATCTGCAGGGGCCGCATTGCAGAAGTAGTTCACCAGAACTACTTGTGCAATGTTAAATGCCAACAGCGTACGCTGTCTGCATTCAGCGGTGTCTGGCGGACATGATACGCTACAGCGTATCATGTCCGCCAGACAATGATAATTCGGCCCCATAGCCTTCAATACTTCAGACTCTGAGTTACGATTTAAAGGAACAGTCAACACTAAAATTGTTATTGTTCAAAACGATAGATAACGCCTTAACTACCCATTCCCCAGCTTTGCACAACCAACATTGTTATATTAATATACTTTATAACTTTTAAACCTCTAAATTTCTGCCAGTTTCTAAGCCACTACAGACAGCCTCTTATCACATGCTTTTTTATTAGCTTTTCACAACAGGGGAGTGCTAGTTCATGTGAGCCACATAGATAACATTGTGATCATGCCCGTATCTTGTGGCAGACACAGCACTGATTGGCTAAAATGCAAGTCAATAGATAATAAATACAAAGTCATGTGATCAGGGGGCTGCTGGAAGATGCTTAGATACAAGGTAATCACAGAGGTAAAAAGTATATTAATATAACTGTGTTAGTTTTGCAAAACTAGGGAATGGTAAATAAAGGGATTATCTATCTTTTAAAACAGTAACAATTCTATTGTAGACAATGAGGCCTATTTATCAAGCCGTCAACTATGCTGCATTCAACGGCACCAATACACTCGCCTAACATTGCGGCCGCGGACCTGAATACGCTCTCCTTATTTATTAAAAAAGCTGTCAAAAAGCTGCAGACCAAGTACGGCGCGATGAGAAGCGGACTATTTCCGGACGCCGCCGCAACTAAATAAAGTTATTAACCCCTATCCCTCCGCTCCCTGAGCCCACCGCAACTCTAATAAAGTTATTAACCCCTATCCCTCCGCTCCTGAAGCCCACTGCAACTCTAAAAAAGTTATTAACCCCTATCCCGCCACTCCCGAACCCCTCCACAACTAAATAAATGTATTAACCCCTAAACCCCTGGCCTCCCACATCACTACCACTTACTAAACCTATTAACCCCTAAAACCCTGGCATCCCACATCACTACCACTTACTAAACCTATTAACCCCTAAACTGCCAGCCCCCCACATCGCCATAAACCAGCCAATAGGATTGAGCTTGCATTCTATTGGCTATTCCAATTAGCCAATAGAATGTGAGCTCAATCCTATTTTTTCCACCTTAATTCATATTAGCTGATAGAATTCTATCAGCCAATCGGAATGTAAGAGACGCCATCTTGGATGACGCCATTTAAAGGGAAACTTAATTCTTCAGAAGACGTCGTAAGAAGAGGATGCTCCGCGCCGGATGTCTTGAAGACGGAGCCGCTCCGCGCCGGATGGATAAAGATAGAAGATGCCACTTGGATGAAGACTTCTGCCGGCTTGGATGAAGACTTCGGCCCGCTTGGATGAAGACTTCTGCCGGCTTCGCTGAGGACTTCTGCCGCTTCGTTGAGGATGGATGTCAGGTCTTCAAAAATTGTAAGTGGATCTTCGGGGTTTAGTGTTAGGTTTTTTTAAGGGTTTATTGGGTGGGTTTTAATTTTAGATTAGGGGTTTGGGCTGAAAAAGAGCTAAATGCCCTTTTAAGGGCAATGCCCATCCAAATGCCCTTTTCAGGGAAATGGGGAGCTTAGGTTTTTTAGATAGGTTTTCATTTGGGGGGTTGGTTGTGTGGGTGGTGGGTTTTACTGTTTGGGGGGTATTTGTATTTTTATTTACAGGTAAAAGAGCTGATTTCTTTGGGGCAATGCCCCGCAAAAGGCCCTTATAAAGGCCATTAGAAGTTTATTGTAGGCTAGGGGTTTTTTATTTTTGGGGGGGGCTTTTTTATTTTGATAGGGCTATTAAATTAGGTTAATTAGCTACAATATTTGATAATTTCTTTTTTATTTTGTGTAATTTAGTGTTTATTTTGTTTTGTAATTTAGTTAATTGTATTAATTAATGTAATTTATTTAATTTTAGTGTAATGTTAGGTGTTAGTGTGAGGCAGGTTAGGTTTTATTTTACAGGTAACTTTGTAATTATTTTAGATAGGTAGTTAGTAAATAGTTAATAACTATTTACTAACTAGTCTAACTAGTTAAAATAAATACAAACTTAGCTGTGAAATAAAAATAAAACCTAATATAGCTACAATGTAACTATTAGTTATATTGTAGCTAGCTTAGGGTTTATTTTATAGGTAAGTATTTAGTTTTAAATAGGAATTATTTAGCTAATGATAGTAATTTTTATTTAGATTTATTTTAATTATATTAAAGTTAGGGGTGTTAGGGTTAGACTTAGGGTTAGGGTTAGGTTTAGAGGTTAATAACTTTAGTATAGTGGCGGTGGTAACATTGGGGGTGGCAGATTAGGGGTTAATAATATTTAACTAGTGTTTGTGATGCGGGAGAGCGGCGGTTAGGGGTTAATATGTTTATTATAGAGGTGGCGATGTCGGGAGCGGCAGATTAGGGGTTAATATTTGTATTATAGTGTTTGCAATGCGGGAGGGCCTCTATTTAGGGGTTAATAGGTAGTTTATGGGTGTTTGTGTACTTTGTAACACTTTAGTTATGAGTTTTATGCTACAGCTTTGTAGCGCAAAACCCATACCTACTGACTTTAGATGGCGGTACGAATCTTGACGCTATAGGCAGTACCGCTCACTTTTTGGCCTCCCAGGCAAAACTCGTAATACCGGCGCTATGGAAGTCCCATTGAAAAAGGACTTTTTAAAAAGGTGCGGTAGTTAAGTTGCGTTACGGCCAAAAAAGTGTGCGGTACAGCTATACCTACAAGACTCGTAATAGCAGCGGTAGTGAAAAAGCAGCGTTAGGAGCCATAACGCAAAACTCGGAATCTAGCCGACTGTATTATTTATATAATTTTCCCTCTATTATTACCTTGTATCTAGCCTCTGCAGACAGCCCCCTTAGTTCAGTTCTTTTGACAGACAAGCATTTTAGCCAATCAGTGCTGACTAAATAAATACATGGCAGTGAGCACAATATTATCCATATGTACTAGCACTTTCTAACTGTGAAAAACTGTGAAAATGAACTGAGATAAGGGCGTATAAATTAGCATATGATTTTACCTAAATTTAGCTTTCAACAAAGAATACCAATAGAACAAAGCAAATTTGATGATAAAAGTAAATTGGAAAGTTGTTTAAAATTGCATGCCCTATCTGAATCATGAAAGTCATGCGCGAATTGGCCTACCAGGATACCATGAGATCTCCCGGTGGGCTGCAGTAGATAGGGCTGGAAAGCTACAATTTAAAGTGGGATTAATGAGTGCAATTGGGTTGTAGGATGCCTATATAACAACAATTGGCACTTTTAATATAATATATTTCTGAAAAAAAATATTGGAAGGAGTATCCCAGTATTCCCCTTTGAGAAAAATGGGGTGTACGCCTTCTACTGACTCAATGAAAAATAGAGCTGGTCTCCAAAGAATCCAGGGCTGCTTTTATTCCCAGTCCGGCACTGATGAAAGTTTTAATTTGACTAGACGTTCCCTTTCACTTTGTGCCAGAGCTTATTTACCTCTGGTCTCATATTGGCCACAGCAATTTATCCCTAGACTTATGGAAACAGCACAGTCCTGTAAATCTTGATAACAACGCATACACTCTCGGCATTAATCATTGCACCAGCAGTTCTTGTGAACTGCTGGTGCAATGCCGCCCCTATAGATTTGCGGCCAATCGGCAGCTAGCAGGGGATGTCAATCAACCCGATCGTATTCAATTGGGTTGATTTCTGGTGATGTATGTCTGCTGCCTCAGAGCAGGTGGACAGGTTATGGAGCAGTGGTCTTTAGACCACTGCTTCATAACTTCTGTTTCCGGCGAACCTGAAGGCTCGCCGAAAACACAGGGCATTAAGCTCCGTACGGAGCTTGATAAATATGCCCCTAAGTTTGAACTTCAAATGAGTAGTAGATTGCTTTTGACAAATTTCAAAAGTTATATCTATTTCCACTCTTCCTGTATCATGTGACAGCCATCAGCCAATCACAAATGCATATACGTATAGTCTGTGAATTCTTGCACATGCTCAGTAGGAGCTGGTGACTCAAAAAGAGTAAATATAAAAAAACTGTGCACATTTTGTTAATGGAAGTAAATTGGGAAGATGTTTAAAATTGCATGCTCTATCTGAATCATGAAGTTTAATTTTTACTTGATAACTAAAATGCTCTACACAGTTTTACTACTGAAACACCCCATTCTGCTTCAGATGAGGATGTCTAGTGATTAGAAAGGTTAAGCAGTGAATGGATAAAACTTTTTTTATTAATGTTAAAATTAAAAATGTAAAACATATGGAAGTTTAGACCTTAACCAACAAAGGTAGAGTATCATTAAACTGCTAGACACAAGTGGACTCAACTTCACCAGAATAGTTATTACTCATCAAGATATTGTTCTTCCTCCTGTGCCTTCATCTCTCTTCACCGTCGTTCTCTTTTTTTTTAACCCTTTACAGGTGTCAGTTTGTGGAGCTCCATATTTTCATATTGGGCTCCGTTATCTTAAAACTATGCTTGCACCTGTGACAAAAGTGGTGAACATTCACAGATCAGTGATGTTGCTGTATTAAGTACTTCAGGTTAGCACACACAATACAGAGTGGAAGGTTTACAAGTTTGCAGTTTTTATACTCAGTTTATAAAGTTACAAAACATTTAAATGAATAATATAGAACAATGTAGTCACTGCAAAATATGTCAAGCTCATGCTCTGTATTGAAATGTACAACACAGCTGTCAAAAAGCTGGAAATGTCACTGAACTGTTAATGTGCGCCGCTCCTGTAACAGAGTGCAAGAATACCTAAGCTCCAAGATGGCGGTCACCAGTATAAAAATGTGGAGCTTCACCAACTGGCACATGTAAAGAGTTAAAATAAACAAACAGATTTTAAGACTTCTGCTGGCATAGGAGGAAATACAGTAGCCTGGTGAGTAGTAACTGCTCTATTGTTTTTGTGCCCTGCAGTTTAATGTCCCTTTAACAGTGGTGTCATCAGGGGGGAGAGGGGACCACTTACCCCCCCCCCCCGCATAATGGCTGTCCACCCCATGTGGTCCCCCCAGCTGTTTTTGGCCCTCTTTTTCCCACACCACTCCACAGAGGCTACCTCAGCTCCCCACCAGCCCGCCCATGGCACGCCCCAAACCCGCCCACAGGTCTGTCTGTAGACCGCATGGTCCTGCACCAACAATGGTGTGCCCTTTAACCCTTTTACAGGAACTAAACACATAGCAAAATAGGAAAAGGAATGTAACAAATAAAATTATCTAATCTCATCATATAAAAATTAATTAAATGTCCCTTTAACTTTACTTAGCCTACATTTTTAATAGATTTTTTTTTAAATAATGTAACTGACAACAAATTTAAATCAAACATATAATTTACTGAGGTTGTGAATATATTTTTTCCAACATAGAACATAATACATAGGTCTTAAAGCAATTTTAACATCAAATTTACTTTCTCAAACTTATTTTCAAGATTATATTTCCTCTAATAATCATCTCTGCTCTTGGCCTAGTTTTTCTGATTTTATATCACATCTGAACTAAACATTCACAGCTCAGGGAAAAAAAACCAGATGGAGCAGAATTACTCTTGGGTACAAATGGTTAGTCAACTGGAAAAAAAAAGACATTTCATACATTAGCCATAAAAAAAGATGCAAGACAGATAAATAAGTGAGATGCATACTTGAAAATCTTTTAAACAGGTCTTGTCATTTTTTTTCCTTTCAAATTGGATTTGGTAAGCCACAACAAATTAAAATGTTTTCAATTAGCGCAGCTGTATCCTTATAACCTTGGTTATACTGTTCAGAACAGATTACTGTGGGAACAAGTAGCACTTTCCAGCATATGGTCTGAATTAATTATCTGCTTAGAGCTTTTTTATTATGGCATTAGAAATCATATTTAAATCATCATCATATGAGAACTGAGCTTTTCACCTATTTGTTGGCATTTAACGTTACTTTATGCAGTTCATTCAAAATTACAGTTAAAAAGTCACCGACTTGCAGAAGAATTCCTTATTTTAACCAATTTGGATATTGTATAAAAGTGATTTTCAGGCTTGATTAAAGGGACATTAAAGGGGCATTCCAGTCAAAATTGGCAGCCACATAGATGCATTTCAGTATTTTTGTAATATACATGCTTCTAATAAAAGATATAGCTGTTTTAAAGTGTATTTAAGTATGCACTGTGCACCAGCATTTTAAACAAAGCACTTGCTCAGAGAGCCTAAGATGCTTGTACCACCTGGTAATGACTCAGTACGTTAATTGCTAATATGATACTAGCCTCACTGGTACTCTAAGCAGCTGCAGTATTTAAAATGCTGGCACACTGAGAATATCTTGCTATGCTTCCCATGCACATGCAGAGACAAAACAAAATTTATGCTTACCTGATAAATGTATTTATTTCCGGATATGTTGAGTCCATGGCTTGAGTAATTACTGTTGGGAATATCACTCCTGGTCAGCAGGAGGAGGCAAAGAGCACCACAGTTAAACTGCTAAGTATCACTTCCTTACCCACAACCCCCAGTCATTCAGACAGATAGCTAATGCACTGTGGCTGAGCTCTGTAGCAACCCAAGGGTTGCAGGTTTGATCCCCGGTGAGGTCCAGACTCCACTCAGCCTTTTATCCTTCCGAGGTCGATAAAATGAGCAGCGCCTTGAGACCCTTACGGGTGATTAGCCAAGCTTTACAAGTACCCAATATATACATACATACATTCGACCGAAGGGAAATGGAGATAAAGAAGTAACACAAGGTGCAGAGGTGCCTGAGGTTATAATCAAAAGAACAACTGTTTTAAAATAAAGGGTGGGGCCGTGGACTCACCATATCCGGAAAGAAAGAAATTTATCAGGTAAGCATAAATTTTGTTTTTCTTTCCTAAGTTATGGAGTCGACGGCTTGAGTAATTACAGTTGGGAACCAATACCCAAGCTAGAAGGACACAGATAAATAGGGAGGGACAAGACAGGCAGTCCTAAACAGAAGGCACCATCGCTTAAAGAACCTTTCCCCAAAAGTAGCCTCAGCTGAAGCAAAAGTATCAAATTTGGAAAGTTTGGAAAAAGAATGTAGAAATTTGTTCCACAGAAGCTTCATTTTTGAAAGCCCAATAACAGGAAACAGCTCTTGTGAAATGAGCCGTAATTCTCTCAGGAAGCTGCTGTCAAGCAGTCTCATAAGCCAAATGAATTATACATCGTAACCAAAAAGAAAGAGTAGTAGCAGTAACTTTCTGACCTTTACGTTTCCCAGAGAAACAGACAAATAGGGCAGAGGACTAGCCAGAATCCTTAGTCGCCTGTAAGTAGAATTTAAGAGCACATACAACATCCTAATTGTGTAACAAACGTTCTTTGGAAGAAGAAGGATTAGAAACACAGAGAGGGAACAACAATTTCCTGATTGATATTTCTTAGAAACAACCTTAGGAAGGAAACCTAACTTAGTATGAAGAACCGCCTTAACGGAGCCAGCTGTAAAACTTTAAGAAAAAGGTTAAGGCTCCAAGGAGGACCAACAGACTTAAAGACAGGCCTGATTTTGACCAAGGCCTGACAAAAAGATTGCACATCTGGCACATCTGCCAAACGTTAGAATCCATTCTCCAGGCCTTCCTGAAGAAAAGATTCTAGGAATTCTAATTCTACTCCAAGAGTAGCCCTTGGATTCACACCAATAAAGATATTTACGCCATATCTTATGGTAAATCTTTCTAGTAACAAGCTTGCGAGCCTGAATCATGGTCTCAATGACCAACTCAGAAAAACCACGCTTAGACAGAATTAAGCGTTCAATCTCCAAGCAGTCAGCTTCAGAGAAATGAGATTTGGATGAAGGAAGGGACCCTGAATCAGGAGGTCCTTCCTCAGAGGTAGTCTCCAAAGTGGGAGAGAAGACATCTCCACTAGGTCTGCAAACCAGATCCTGTGAGGCCAAGCAGGGGCTATTAGAATCACCGATGCCCTCTCCTGTTTGATACGAGCAATGACTTGTGGAAGGAGAGCAAACAGAGAAAACAGGTATGCCAACCTGAAAACCCAAGGAACCGCCAGAGCATCTATCAGAATGGCCTGCGGATCTCTTGACCTTGAACCGTACCTTGGAAGCTTGGTGTTCTGATGGGACGCCATCAGATCTTACTCCAGCACCCCCCATTTGAGGACTAAGCTGGAAAACAGGATGATAAGTCTGTCTGCTCAGAAAATCTGCATCCCAGTTGTATACTCCTGGAATGTTGATGGCAGATAGACAGCAATTGTGGGTCTCTGCCCACTGAAGAATCTGAGTAACCTGCTTTATGGCTAAGGAACTTTGAGTTCCTCCCTGGTGATTGATGTAAGCCACAGAGGTTATGTTGTCTGACTGGAACCTGATAAACTGAGCTGAGGACAACTGAGGCCAAGCCAATAGAGCATTGTAAATCACCCTCAACTCTAAGATGTTAATGGGAAGAGTAGACTCCTCCCGAGTCCAAAGGCCCTGAGTTTTAACGAGTTCCAAACTGCTCCCCAGCCCAGCAGGCTGGCGTCCGTGGTCAGGATCACCCAGAAAGGCCTCCGAAAACATGTGCCCTGAAACAGATGTTCCTGAGAAATCCACCATGGGAGAGAATCCCTTGATGACTGATTTAACTCTATTCTCCGAGATAGATCCACATGGTCGCCATTCCATTGTCTGAGCATGCACAACTGGAGTCCTCTCAAATGGAATCGGGCATAAAGTAATGATGTCCATGGAAGTCACCATTAGACCGATTACCTCCAGGAATTGAGCCACTGAAGGATGAGCAGTAGCCTTAAGAGAGAGGCAAGAGGAAATGATTTTGTTTTTCCTGACCTCTGTCAGAAAAATCTTCATCAATAGAGAATCTATTATGGTCCCTAAGAACACTACTCTTGTAGCAGGGGAAAGGGAACTTTTTCTAGATTCACATTCCATCCGTGGGAACAAAGAAAAAACAACAATATCTCTGTGTGAGGTTTTGCTTATAGAAAAGATGGCGCCTGAACCAATATGTCGTCCAGGTAGGGTGTCACGGCAATTCAACGAGAACGGATCACTGCCAAAAGAGCCACCAGAACCTTTGAAAAAAATCTGGGAGCTGTGGCTAGACCAAATGTAAGGGCCACAAACTGGAAATGTTTGTCCAGAAAGGCAAATCTCAGGAATCTGTGATGTTCCCTGTGAATAGGAGCATGAAGATACTCATTCTTTAGGTCTATAGTTGTCATGAACGGACCCTCTTGTACTATAGGAAGAATGGAGCGTATTGTCTCCATCTTAAAGGATGGAACTTTGAGAAACTTGTTTAGACACTTCAAGTCTAGAATGGGAAGGAAAGTTCCCTCTTTTTTGGGAACCACAAATAGGTTGGAGTAGAACCCGAGACCCTGTTCCTGCACTGGAACTATCATTCCCAGGGAGGAAAGATGTTGTATACATTTCAAGAACTCCTCTCTCTTTATCTGGTCTGCAGATAATCTTGAGAGAAGGAATCTGCCTCTGGGAGGAAAAGTCTTGAATTCCAATTTGTAACCCTGTAATACTATGTCCACAGTCCAGGGATCTGGGACATCTCCAGGCTTGAGAGAACAGAGAAAGTCTGCCCCCCACCTATCCGATCCCGGATAGGGGGCAAACCCTTCATGCTGATTTGGAATCAGCTGCAGGTTTCTTTTGATTGTTTCCCCTTGTTCCAAGACTGATTGGGGTTCCAAGAAGACTTGGATTGTTCCTGCTTGGAAGAAGAAGGGGAAGGCTTTCCTCTGAAGATACGAAAGGAACAAAAATTACTCTCACGTCCTTTAGGCCTATTCTTCTTATCTTGAGGTAGAAAATACCCTTTTTCACCTGTAATATCAGAGATAATTTCTGCCAAACAAGGTTTTGCCCTTTTAAGAAATTGCCAGAAGCTTGACTTTAGAGGGAACGTCCGCAGACCAGGATTTCAACCATAACGCCCTGCGGGCTAGGACAGCAAAACTAGAAGTTTTAGCTCCTAGTCTAACAACCTGTAAAATGGTATCTGCAATAAAGGAATTAGCCAACTTAAGAGTTGGCTAATTCAATCCTATCTTGAATTTCGTCCAAGGAAGTCTCTACTTGAAGAGAATCAGACAAGCGTTGAAAAAATAAGATGCCGTATTAGTCACAGTGGCAATACACACCGCAGGTTGCCATTGGAGACCTTGATAAACATAAATCTTTTTCAAATAAGCCTCCAGATTCTTGTCCATCGGATCCTTAAAAGAGAAGCAATCCTAAATAAGAATAGTGGTTCTCTTAGCCAGAGTGGAAACGGCCCCTTCAACAATGGGAGATGGGGGAAAAGACACCCCTGGTTTCTACCATTCCTGTAAGACCATTCTTAGGAGTGACAACGACAGGGATATCAGAGTCATCTAAAGTAGCTAAAACCTACTTTAACAATACACAAAGGTGTTCAAGCTTAAATCTGAAGGATACCACCTCAGTCTCAGAAGAAGGAATCTGAGATTTCACCCTCAGAAAGTCCCAATGTATCTTCCTCATCAGACTTATGAGAAAGGGCAACTTGGGAAGCAGAACTGAAGACAGGAACCTTACTTTCTGAATTTCTAGGTTTCCTCTTGTGTTTTCCTTGTAATCTGGGAATGGTAGCTAATGCCGCAGATACCGCTTAAGATACATGGGCAGCAATTTCTGCTTTAAAATAAACTCCACTAGGAGTTATAGAGGAACCACAGGGCACTGCATGTGATGCCACTGAGGCTTGGGATGTAGAAGGAGAAAGCTGAGGTATTATTTTAACAGCATCATCCTGAGAGACATTAGGCTCAAAAATGTACCTTTATTTTGCCAGGTTTTCTTGACACATGAAGAACAAAATTTCATAGGAGCTGCAATTTGTGCATCTAAACATAATAAGCATGAATTCATGAGAGCAGGCTCTTGCTCCATATCAGACATGTTGTGAAACAGTAAATACAATTATACAGATAAGTTTCAAAGATTTTAATATTTAATTAAAATAAGCTAAAGAAAAAATACACTTTATATGTTATTCCAAATTAGGATCGATCCCCAGCTAAAATTATGTGAGAAAAGTTAAAAAAACTTTTAATAAACATCAAAAAAACTTCTAAAATACCCCTCAGACAACCCCACACCTCAATTACGGAGGTGTCTTACCGCTACCAATTAAGACCGGATCACCCAGAAATGGAGAGAAAAAACTTTCCTCAGAAACATTATGAAGTAAACAGGTCATGTGACCACAACTGCTGAGTTCAAATTACTGCTGCGACACAGAGAGACACCACTTCCTGGTACACTGAGTACCAGGAATATCCGTTTTCTCAAACCAGACAGTTTAAAATGTTGCATCGTTTTATTTTAAAGCAAAGGGGAAATGAATAAGCTGCTGAAATAGTAAATTCAGACTTACTTTCAGTTTAAATATGTGTCAGATAATAAAGCCTAATAAAAACATTTTACCCTTTATTTTTAAAAGAGATTAAATGTTAGTCTCACACATGCTACAGTGCCTGCTTCATGCCCCAGTGTAACCCATACAACTTGATTATCTATGTCCCAATAAAAAAGCAGTGTCTTTTAATTTGTTAAGTGCATGGTGTCCCCAAATGGAAGAAAACACACTTACCTGCTCCACTGTCCGGCATGTAGACAGTTACAAGGTATGAGAAGACACAGTTCTTCACAGAGACCTTTGAAAAAGAAAGAACAGAGTAGCCAACTCTGGCATTCTAAACTAGGGCAGCAATTTTTAGGAAAACGCGGTAAGTACCTCTTTATAATTTCCTAACTGCTTTAAAGCCACCACTACCCGACTGCAAGGAATGACGTGGAATACGGCTATACCCCAAAACCTGCTTGTAGAATAAATCAAAATTTTTCTTCAGACACCTAAACTTACTTCACCTCCTCCGTGCACCGAAGGCAAAGAGAATGACTGGGAGTTGAGGGTAAGGGAGTGATACTTAGCAGTTTAACTGTGGTGCTCTTTGCCTCCTCCTGCTGGCCAGGAGTGATATTTCCAACAGTAATTACTCAAGCCATGCACTATTTTTTTATCCAAAGAGGTCATTTGTCTATGTTTATTTAAATTTTAACCGCAATGTCACTTTACACTCAAAACTGAATCCCCCATAATGTGCTATATCACACGTAAAGCACAATCGATAACACAGGAAACTATTATGTGAGGGATTTAGCGCAGCTGTGCCATTCAACATACAGATGTTAGCGTGCCCTAGACTATCACTCAAGCAATAACAAATAACTTTGAACTTGGGATATGAGCATAAATATAGAAGCAACACTGATCTTGTTTAAGTGATACTAATGCACAATAGCACCAATATTCAAGTGCCACTTCTAGCCTAAAATGTTCAGGCTCTAGATTATATCTTTCCCTAATTGGCATTTTTCCTAACAAAATGAAAGGTTTAAATATTTTTAAAATATTTAGCACCAAATTACAAGTGGTATTTAGCGCAAACTTTGCTAGAAGTAAGCTTTTTGCGAGCATCGGGTTGCGCCCGTATTACAAGCTGAAAGTGAAAAGTTTGCATGAGAGCAAACGTTGTTGCACATTAACCAAATATCACGAACGTGTTAACATATTTTCCCCATAGAAGTCAATGAGGAGCACAGAAGAAAGAAACCTCACAACTACTGCTCGCACGCTAACCCGACAGGAGTTATGAATAGTTAACATTCCAATGTAGTTCACATTTCAATGTTCTTCACAAACAGAGCAATGTAATTTTTTATTGTAAATATATATTTCTATATATATCTGTATAAACCTGTTTATCTATTCCTATAGTTATATACGTATAGACATCTATTTTACATTAAGATTATTATATATATATATATATATATATATATATATATATATTTATTTATTTAATAATAACAATTATATTTTAGTTTTTCTATGTGAAGAACATAGGAATGTAAAATATGAGTAACGTGATTCGTGTTTTGCACTTTAGGTCTAACACTGTGTTGGGGTAGCGCAACAGTTAGTGCGCCGCTTGTAATCTAGACCTTATTTTATATACAGATGTTTTGCAATGCAGTGATATTACGCATGTGTATATTAAAAAAAATAGTTTTCCTTTAATTATGGCAGAAATCTAAACACACAAACACTTCTTCCCCGTCTATAACAGTATGGCAAATTTGCCTCTATGAAACTGTATTATTTAAAGGACCAGTAAATACAATAGATTTGCATAATGAACAAATACATGATAAAAAGGTGAGGCAATCAAAATACCAAAACTCAAAATCCCTAATACCATAAAACAGAATGTTGAAATCCAGAAAGATCATAATCGCGAATGTCTAAAATCCCGAAAATCAAAATGCAGAAAGAACAAATCCCTAAATTAAAAAATCCTGAAAATCAAAATCCCGAAAATGCAAAATCCCTAAAATTAAATACCTATAGATACGATGTGCTGTTATGTCCCCATTTTCACTATCATTTTGCCTCAGTCTTGAGGCTTCAAAGGGGGAAAAGCCCCCCTTGTAAACCTCATTCCCCAAGGTTTACTTGGGGTGGATGCCAGAGGATCGGCGGGACGCCCCCTTGGGATTTCGGTTTTCGGTATTTTACAAGTTAAGGATTTTGCTTTTTCTGCATTTTAAAATTCGGGATTATGTTATGTTGGCATTTTTACATTTCGGTATTAGAACTTTGGGATTTGGGCATTCTGTCTTGTGTACTGCGGTCTTTTGATATAGACCCAATAAAAAGACAATGCAATAGCACTTAGTTTTAATTTCAAATGAGTAGTAGATTTTTTTCTGACAAATTTAAATTTTTTGTCTATTTCCCCTGCCCCTGTATCATGTGCCAGCCATCAGCCAATCACAAATGCATATACGTATAATCTGAATTCTTGCACATGCTCAGTAGGAGTTGGTGACTCAAAAAGTGTAAATATAAAAAGACTGTGCACATTTTGGTAATGGAAGCAAATTGGAAAGTTGTTTAAAATTGCATGCTCTATCTGAATCATGAAAGTTTAAATTTTGACTTGAGTGTCCCTTTAAATCAAATAACAGTAGAGATAAGAGTCATAATAGTGCAAAAATAAATTGCTCCAATGTGTTTATTACTGCACTATGCATGTAGAGAACTGTGAGTTTCACCCTTACAAAGCCAGTTTTAAACCTGCAAAGCACTACAGAGTCCAGACTGGTGAGACATATGCAAGTAGCTGCCATTCACAGGCCAAGTTCACCTCTGTATTCTCGAGATGGGTGATCTGTAAAATTCTAGTACATGGGAGGCAACATGTCATTATATGAGATCTCAGCCCTTAACACTGTAGCTGGCTGATATTCTCAACATAATAGTGCCATACAAATTTTTTAAAGGGACCCTATACTCAAATATTTTATACGATGCATATAAAAGAAGTGCAGTGAGACATGTTAAAAAGATTGATTTTGTATAAAAAATGATTAAAAAAAAGATTACATTCTGAATGGAAAGTATTAAAAAAAAAATCATCTGCAATCTACAGTGTTTTTCTACTGCCCCCAGAGAGGCTGAAGGGTATCTGGCAGACAGTTTTAAAAGTTTTTAAATATGTTATCTTGTATGCAGGTCACTGTTCTATAACATTTAAATTGTTCTTTCATGTTTATTTTTGTATTTGAAATTGAGGTTTTCCTAATTAAAACCACTGCCTGTTCTTCTCAAGAACATGCCCATAACAATTATCTCAGCCTGTAGGTAAAGAAGACCTGCTAAAGTCATCTATGTATAAACATCAACTGCTAATTATGGTTGGGCACAACCAGCTATTTCAGATACAAAAATGTATGTATGGGAAATGGATTAGTGCTATTGTCTTCTGTTTGCGTTGCTTTTCTACAGAGAATACGTTTTTATAAATATTTTCAGTGTAGGTGGTGGTTTCTATAAGCAAAAGCTATCTCAAATAACCAAATAAAGGTAAAGGAGCTGTTTGCAAACAAATACACTCCAGCATTTAAAATGGTATTAAGGTTATTCCCTGCCTCCCTCTAATCATGGGTGCCTCTATGTTGAAATCTATCTTTCACTACATTTCAGTGCTGATGTGTTCGCACATGTGCAGCAACTCTCCTTTAGATACCTGCAGTGTAACCTAGGTAACATAATGGCAGCATCCATGATTAGAGGGAGGTGCATGAAATGTATTTAGTGTGCAGTGTGCCTTTTAAAAGGACACAAATGTGAAAAACAAAAATACTCTGAAGTAGAGTATTTTATTATCACACTATTGCTTGCTTATACCTATGAGCTTAACAACTTCAAAGGGACATAGTGAAACACATCTGGAGAGCCAATAACAAGAGGAATATGTGCGTAGCCACAAATCACCAGCTGGTTACCAACAGTGAATAATTTATCATTTAACAGAGGATACCAAGAGAACTAAGTAAATTTAATAAGAGAAGTGCATTAACAAATTGCATACTCTATCCAAACCATAAAAGTTTCATGTCCCTTTAAACAAATGTATTTTTGTCTATGGTGCACAGAGGTATAATTGTCCTGTAAAACTATTTTTTAAACAACTAATATTTTGGTGCAGCTTCACAAATGATAACAACCTTTTAAAAATAATATTTTTTCTTTTTAGTCATGCAAGAGTAACATATTTCATTTACTACAAGCCTTACCGAAACCAGCTGTGTCCTTTTTTCACCCAGCATAGATAAATAGAGGTTAATTAACTCTAAATATGAGGTCGGGGTGGTGTAGTAGCGCCTCCTCAATTCTGCATAATATTTTTCTGCCATTTCAGTGACGCTCATGTGGATTTCTACACACATTTCAGAAAGCCGTTCTTTCATCTCATCGCTGCCAAGGTCAACGTTGACGAAAAATGTCTGTGATACAGATAAAAGTGCTTCTCTGGGCCACTGCAAGGCAAAAAAAAAAAAAGTTTTGACTATCAAACACAAACAAATATCCAAAGAAAATGTTTTTCATTTAAAGCGACAGTCTACACCGTAGTCATCTTACCTTGGATTAAGCTGCAAATAGCCTTCTGCACATTTTCTATATCATGCAGCAGGAGTGGTAAAAAAAGTTATTTTAAAATGAATATTGTTTCTGGCCACTTTGAAATGGCTGTCAAGCTCCACCCACTGATGACATCTGGAGCTGGGCTGCATATGGCATTCAATCACAAAAGGCTCACTAGTTGGTTTCAACAGAATGTCAATGCTATTCAGCAGAGTGCCTAGATGTAGCCCAGGTTGTGATGTCATCTGTGGGTGGAGCTTGGCAGCCATTTCAAAGAGGCCAGAAACAATATTTATTTTAAAATAACTTGATTACCATTTCTGCTGCATTATATAGAAAGGGGTGCAGGAGGCTATTTGCAGCTTAATCTAAGGTAAGACGTTAAGGTGACTAAGGTGTCAACTGTCTTTTTAAGGACAGACATTTTCTTGTCTTTAATTTCTTTTTATATGTAATACTTAGTGCTGCCTTTGTTGGAGTTTTAGAGTTGTGTACTTGATTATATTTGTATATGTAAGTACATACTGAAATATTATTAAGAACAAAAACTCCAACTAGGCCTAAGCCTGGGGCATCAAAAAATATTACATATATAAATGTATTAAATATGGGAAAAGCTTGCATTTGGCTAGATTACGGGTTTTGCGTTAGGAGGGGTGTGGTGCTAACTTGCACGTTATTGTCACCGCTCACTTCCCTACAGCGTTGGTATTACAGGTTTATAAAAACCCAGCGTTATCAGGCAAAAAGTGAGTGTAGAGCAAAATTGAGCTCCATACCGCACTCCAATACCAGCGCTGCTGAAAGCCATGGTGAGCTGGTTTTACGTGCTCGTGCACAATTTCCCCATAGACATCAATGGGGAGAGCCGGCTGAGAAAAAAGTCTAACACCTGCAAAAAAGCAGCGTAAAGCTCAGTAACGCACCCCCATTGATTCCTATGGGGAAACAAAATTTATGTTTACACCTAACACCCTAACATGAACCCAGAGTCTAAACACCCTAATCTTACCCCTAATCTGCCGCCCCCAACATCGCCGACACCTACATTATACTTATTAACCCCTAATCTGACGCTCCGGACATCGCCGCCATTATAATAAACATATTAACCCCTAAACCGCCGCACTTCCGCATCACAAACACTAGTTAAATATTATTAACCCTAATCTGCCGCCCCTAACATCGCCGCTACCTACCTACATTTATTAACCCCTAATCTGCCGCTGCCACTATACTAAATTTATTAACCCCTAAACCTAAGTCTAACCCTAACCCTAACACCCCCTAACTTAAATATAATTAAAATAAATCTAAATAAAACCTACTATCATTGCCTAAATAATTCCTATTTAAAACTAAATAATTACCTGTAAAATAAACCCTAAGCTAGCTACAATATAACTAATATTTACATTGCAGCTAGCTTAGGGTTTATTCTTATTCTATAGGCAAGTTTGTATTTATTTTAACTAGGTAGGCTAGTAAGTAAATAGTTATTAACTATTTACTAACTACCTAGCTAAAATATATACAAATTTACCTGTAAAATAAAACCTAACCTGAGTTACAATAACATCTAACCTTACACTACAATTAAATAAATTACATTTATTAAATACAATTACCTAAATTACCAAAAAAAAACACTAAATTACACAAAAAAAATAAAAAAATTATCAGATATTTAAACTAATTACACCTAATCTAATAGCCCTATCAAAATAAAAAAAGCCCCCCGAAAAAAAACAAAACCCTAGCCTAAACTAAACTACCAATAGCCCTTAAAAGGGCCTTTTGCGGGGCATTGCCCCAAAGAAATCAGCTCTTTTACCTGTAAAAAAAAATACAAACAAGCCCCCAACAGTAAAACCCACCACCCACACAACCAACCCCCAAATAAAATTCTAACTAAAAAAAAACCTAAGCTCCCCATTGCCCTGAAAAGGGCATTTGGGTGGGCATTGCTCTTAAGTGGTCCTCCAGACGGCATCTTCTATCTTCATCCATCCGGCACGGAGCGGGTCCATCTTCAAGACATCCGGCGCGGAGCATCCTCTTCAATCGAAGTCTTCTTTCAGAATGAAGGTTCGTTTAAGTGATGTCATCCAAGATGGCGTCTTCCTTTGAATTCCGATTGGCTGATAGAATTCTATCAGCCAATCGGAATTAAAGGTGAAAAAATCCTATTGGCTGATGCAATCAGCCAATAGGATTGAGCTTCAATCCTATTGGCTTATCCAATCAGCCAATAGGATTGAGAACGCATTCTATTGGCTGTTCCAATCAGCCAATAGAATGCAAGCTCAATCCTTTTGGCTGATTGGATCAGCCAATAGGATTGAAGCTCAATCCTATTGGCTGATTGCATCAGCCAATAGTATTTTTTCACCTTTAATTCCGATTGGCTGATAGAATTCTAACAGCTAATAGGAATTCAAAGGAAGACGCCATCATGGATGACGTCACTTAAAGGAACCTTCATTCTGGAAGAAGACTTCTATTGAAGAGGATGCTCCGCACCGGATGTCTTGAAGATGGATGAAGACTTTTGCCCGTCTGGAGGACCACTTCTGCCGGCTTGGATGAAGACTTCTCCTGGCTTCGTTGAGGACTTCTTGCCGCTTGGATGAAGACTTCTTCCGGCTTCGTTGAGGATGGATGTCCGGACTTCAAAACTGTAAGTGGATCTACGGGGGTTAGTGTTAGGTTTTTTAAGGATTTATTGGGGGGGTTATTTTTAGATTAGGGTTTGGGCACTTGAAAAAGAGCTAAATGCCCTTTTAAGGACAATGCCCATCCAAATGCCCTTTTCAGGGCAATGGGGAGCTTAGGTTTTTTTAGTTAGGATTTTATTTGGGGGGTTGGTTGTGTGGGTGGTGGGTTTTACTGTTGGGGGCATGTTTGTATTTCCTTTACAGGTAAAAGAGCTGATTTCTTTGGGGCAATTGGTAGTTTAGTTTAGGCTAGGTTTTTTTTTTCTTTTGGGGCGGCTTTTTTATTTTGATAGGGCTATTAGATTAGGTGTAATTAGTTTAAATATCTGATTTCTTTTTTTATTTTGTGTAATTTAGTGTTTGTTTGTTTGTTTTTTGTAATTTAGGTAATTGTATTTAATTTAGGTAATTGTATTTAATTTAGGTAATTGATTTAATTGTAGTGTAAGGTTAGGTGTTAGTGTAACTCAGGTTAGGTTTTATTTTACAGGCAAATTTGTATTTATTTTAGCTAGGTAGCTAGTAAATAGTTAATAACTATTTAGTAACTAGTCTACCTAGTTAAAATAAATACAAACTTGCCTGTGAAATAAAAAAAAAACCTAAGCTAGCTACAATATAAGTATTAGTTATATTGTAGCTAGCTTAGGGTTTATTTACAGGTAAGTATTTAGTTTTAAATAGGTATTATTTAGTTATTAATAGTAGGTTTTATTTAGATTTATTTTAATTATATTAAAGTTAGGGGGTGTTAGGGTTAGATTTAGGGTTAGGTTTAGGGGTTAATATGTTTATTATAGTGGTGGCGATGTCTGGAGCAGCAGATTAGGGGTTAATAAATGTAGGTAGGTGGCGGCGATGTTAGGGGCGGCAAATTAGGGGTTAATAATATTTAACTAGTGTTTGCGATGCGGGAGTGCTGCGGTTTAGGGGTTAATATGTTTATCATAGTGGCGGTGATGTCAGGAGTGGAAGATTAGGGGTTAATAATTTTATTTTAGTGTTTGCAATGCGGGAGGGCCTCGGTTTAGGGGTTAATAGGTAGTTTATGGGTGTTAGTGTACTTTTAAACACTTTAGTTATGAGTTTTATGCTACAGCTTTGTAGCGTAAAACTCATAACTACTGACTTTTGATTGCGTTACGAATCTTGCGGTATAGGCTGTACCGCTCACTTTTTGGCCACCCAGAAAAAGCTTGTAATATCGGCGCTATGGAAGTCCCATTGAAAAAAGACTTTACGCAAATTGCGTAAGTTAATTTGCGTTACAGCCAAAAAAGTGTGCGGTACAGCTTTTTTGAGAAGACTCGTAATAACAGCGGTAGTGAAAACGCAGCGTTATAACCCATAATGCTGCTTTTTCACTCATAATGCAAAACTCATAATCTAGCCGATTGTTTGCAAAATGTAATAGCTCAATGGAAATTAGGCCTCAAAAAGCATTTAGGGGATTTATGTGCCTTTAACAGAAACAAGTTGCCACGATTAAGAAAGGCACAATTAACAATGAACAAAGGTGGGGTAACCTATCTGAGTATAATAATTTGTTGTGTTATGGTAGGTATGGTTATATCTCCCTTCTGATTGGCCAGCATTCTACAGGTATTTGGGCAGGTATGGAATATGAAACGTTTAATTAGTATAAACTTTGTGTGAGGATTTATTAAGATGGAGATACAATATTTTTTAAAAAATGTCTATATTCTTTCATTATATATGCACACAAAGTAATCTTTATAACCATTTTTATGTCCCTTTAAGGTAGTGTCAAGCTTGTCTCCTTAGGCAGACTTATGTATATTAGTAATAAATGTGGATATTAGTAGTTATGGTTCTGGGAACACCAATGGCAAAAATGAATGAATACGTATATGTTGCTTATGGGTGGCAAACTATTAAATATGGCTGTAGAAGCAGACAATCATGATTTATGGAGAACAAAGTATTGTCATCTTGGACATAAAAAACTCCCTCCTTATCTTGGTCTTTTATTTATGGTGGACACCTCCAATTGAAGGTGTGAAAAGAATAGGCAACAAACTAGAGAGTAAGCTAAGGCACAGGAGGAGTAAGGGAAAATGGTATTGGGCCAAGAGAGGAATAATATATTAGAATCGGACAATATAAAAACCTAAAGACACTGTTAGTGCAGAACCATAAATGCTTTGGGGCTGAATTATCAAGCTCCGAATGGAGCTTGATGCCCCTGTTTCCGCGTGAGCCTTCAGGCTCACCGGAAACAGAAGTTATAAAGCAGCGGTCTAAAGACCTCTGCTCCATAACTTGTCTACCTGCTCTGAGGCCGCGGACATCAATCCGCCCAATCCTTTACGATTGGGCTGATTGACACCCGCTGCTAGCTAGCAAATCTTCAGGGGGCGGTATTGCACAAGAACTGCTTGTGCAATGATAAATGCTGACAGAATATGCTGTCGGCATTTATCGATGTGCAGCGGACATGATACGCTACATTGTATCATGTCCGCTTGCACATTAATAAATTGGCCCCTTTATATTAATGAAACTTCACAAATATTACTTGTATCACACATATTCACTAACCTGCACAAACCAGTCAATAGTACAGCAGTTTACAAGTGATGGAAACATGCGGCATCGTGCACGGAAAGCGTCTCCAACTGGACTCATACAAAGCACAATATGTAGCTTCTGTCGCACCCGATTGATGAAAAACTGAAACACCTAATGGATGAGTGATGTAAAAAATTGTATTAAAAGAAAGAAGAATCCTGATCTAGATTTTTGAATATGTGAATATTACTGTAAATTATTAGCTCTGCAAAAAAGTAGATAACTTTCAAAAGATATAAGGCTGGATTACAAGTGGCTGGTTATTGCATCTGTTTAAAAGAGATAACACCCTAAAACATATCACTTTTATGCAAGATATTGATAATGTTCATGCCTTTTTAAAGAGATATTAAACACCTCTTTGTTTTGTATGAAACTTGTTATTTTTCCCTAGAAATTTCAAAAAGCAAATCAAATTATGTAACCTAGGTTTTCTTCAAAATGCTGTAAATTATTAGCTGGTTTAGGCAATTTACAGCATTTTACATCATTTGCTTTATGACCTCTCTAGGGATCGTGAAACAAACACAATTTTTACAAAAAAGCAAGAGGTATTTTAAGTCCATTTAAAAAATAAAGTTATAGTTTCTTGTTTTGTCATCACTTTTTTTATATACAGAAAAAGAATGGCAACGTGTGACTAACCCCTTGACTAACAAAAAGTATTGCAGAACATTGCTTTACAATGCATGGCAGCTTGCTCTAGTACCCAAGAGGTTAAAGCTTATCTATAGATAAAATATAATGTACAAAACAAAAAAACTTACCTCATCTCTGTTCCCTTCTGGAATACCTGCTTCTTTAGCTTTTGGTCTTGTTGCAGCCAAAACATACTCAAGCTCATCCTTTTCAAACAAATTGGGCACTTCCCCAGAATTCAGCATGTTATTAATGTCCTCCAAGAATTCCTCAACAACAATCTATATGTTTTGAAAACATTAAATCAAGAGTGAAGCAAAGAGTCTCAAATGTTGGGTATCAATTTATTACAAACGTTTGACACATAGCAATTTCTTTCTATTTTTCATAGTCATTAGTGAGTTTATCAGTTACTTAAAAGGACAGTCAACACCAGATTTTTTTTTTGTTTTAAAAGATAAATCCCTTAATTACCAATTCCCTAGTTTTGCATAACCAACACAGTTATAATTATACATGCTTTACCTCTGTAATTACCTTGTTTCTAAGCCTCAGCAGACTGCCCACTTATTTTAGTTCTTTTGACAGACTTGCATTTTAGCCAATCAGAGCTGTCTCCATGGTAAACTCACGTACATGAGCTCAATGTTATCTATATGAAACACGTGAACTAATGCCCTCTAGTGGTGAAAAACTATCAAAATGCATTTAGATTAGAGGCGGCCTTCAAGGTCTAAGAAATTAGCATATGAACCTCCTAGGTTTAGCTTTCATCTAAGAATACCAAGAGAATAAAGCAAAATTGGTGATAAAGGTAAATTGGAAAGTTGTTTAAAATTACATGCCCTATTTGAAACAAGAAAGTTTTTTTTTGGACTTGACTGTCCCTTTAAGTCATTTAAAACATTGCACAGAAACGAAGGGACACAGAACTAATAAGCTCATTATACAAACTTAATACCCAAAACTCCTTTGTAACCTCTAATATTAAAAGCATAACTTTAATTAAATGCTGTACCTGAGTATCGGTGAAGAGAAAAACCATATTCTTGTCTTCTACCCCAGCCATTTTGAACAATTTTCTTAGATCTTCATGAAAGGTCTCATAATTGTATCCACGGCTCAATTCTATTTGAAAACATTTATAGCCACACATATGAGCTGCAAGTCTAGTCAAAGACTGTTTGCCTGTTCCACCAACGCCAACGAGAAGGGCATTTCCTCTTTCCTGACGGATCATTCGAGCAATCCTGAGTAAAAAAAATATATAACAATAATAAGTGGAACTAAAAACTTTACTGATTTATATTAAATTGCAGTGAATAAGTATGCAATCAGGTATTTGCTTATATGAAATACTCAATGGACTAGCAACGTTTTGTATTCTAATCAGTATTTATTTTTCCACCTGACTGGTAAACAACAGTGATTAAAAACAGCTGGCTTGTATAACACCAAATAAGTCATTGCTAAAACGATGCACTGTATTGTTGTTTCTTTGAGCAGGTTTAGTGGTTAATGCAGATGCATGTGCAGCTAGAGTTGCCAACCCTCGCTTATTTCCATGAATCTCCTTTATTTTCCCTAACATTTTACAGTCTCCCAGGCTTCTTTATTTATAAGCTCTTAGAACATTTTTCTCCCTTATTTTTAAAAACATATAAAATCTTCATTTCAAAAATTTAGGGCCAGATTACACACAGAGCGCTAAATATAGCTTATGTGAGCGTGATATTTTCAGTAATACTCAGTCGAGCGCAATGCAAATGCGACCTTGCAGGGAAGCTTTGCGCTCACAAATGCGCACTTCCATAGGCTCCAATGGGAGCCTTGTTCTCATGCCGTGAGACACGGCTGAGAACCTAGCGCAACGAAGGGGGTAAATCGCGCAGTGATGGGCAGCAAAATTTAAATATATATGAATATATATTTATGTGTTTATATGTGTATATACGCATATTAACATATAAATATATATGTATATAAGCATTTACATATATATTTACAGGGATAACACAGTCCCCATAGACCGCAATGTAAAGGCACTTTTCAGTGCAGTTTTTTTCTAACACCTCACAGACGCACACTTTAACCCCATAAAACTGCTTTATGTAGTTTTTTTTAATTAAAAAAAAAAAGCTAATTTTTTTTTTAATAAAGAACAACCTTACACTTAAATTTGGGGCAACTGGAGCACATTTTGAAAATTAACCAGAGATTTAATCTCTGATTCGTTTTCGGAGAGCTAATTGCTACCTCAAGCTCATGGTAGCAATTTATTGTGCGCCCGTAAACGGGCAAATTTGACCGTTTACTGGCGTACAATAAATTAGCACGACACTTGCATTCTAGCCCTTAATATTGCACCCTTGTACTTTTATTTAGTTAATAAGTTAACAGTTTAATATCTTCACTATGCTTTAAATGAGAAAAAAAATTCACGGATTTGCAAAAAGTTGTTAAATGTATTAAACTAGAATATGTGAACAAAGATGATTTGTATGAAGCATTTTGTTGTACCAAACTGTATCAAATTGTAGAATAAAGTTATTTTTTCAGTAACTACTATAAAATTTGTCAATTTCCTATGTGAAATTTGTGGATTCCTTAGTCTACCTTATTTTCTTCAACAAAAGTTGGCAACTCTAATTGCATCATATGTGCATATATGCCTCTGGAATATTGCTTAGAAGCTGTATGCTAAAACAAGCAATTTAGAAAAGTGTTTCTTTTCAAAATGCAAATACACTCGTGCATATTTCAAATTTGACTATTATGTCCATTTCAGTTTAAGAGAGCATTACAAGTTGAATATAGACTTTCAAGATTGTGTAACATTGGAAGAGACTTATTAAATATGATAGAAATTGACTTTGTTCTTTTGGTATCCTATGTTCAAAAGCATACCTAGGTAGGCTCAGAAGCAGCAATGCACTACTGGGAGCTAGCTCAGCATTGGTTGCTGCACATATATGCCTCTTGTCACTGGCTAAATAATGTGTTCATCTAGTTCCCATTACTGCATTGCTGCTCCTGAGCCTACCTAGATACCAAGCGAACCTTGCAAATGTTTTAAGTTAATTGGTTAGTTGGTAAGTTACATGCTCTATCTGAATTATGACAGTTTAATATTAAATTTTACTGACCCTTTAAGTTTAATCAAATCTCCATTGACAATGCTTTGCTTTAACCCCTTAAAGCAGTGTTACTCAAACGCAGTCATCCAGGACCCTTACTCAAGCCAGATATTCTTAACTAGAGCACAGGTGAAATAATCAGCTGATCAGTATCCATGGTTACTAACCTGCTCTCATATATATATATATATATATATATATATATATATATATATGTGTATATATATATATATATATATATATATATGTGTGTGTGTGTGTGTGTGTGTGTGTATATATATATATATGTGTGTGTGTATATATATATATATATATATATATATGTATCTTGTACCAAAAAACATCAAATATATATATATATATATTTCTGAATAAAATATTCTGTTATGTGAATAACGTTTTTTTCCCCCTATTTTTTCTCCTTTGAATTCAATGGGGGAATATGTGAATGCCCACTCAATATTCTAAGCGCAAAAAGCTTACTTATAGCACAGTTAACGCTCGAGGGGGAGGGTTAATTAGCACTCCATTTGTAATATGGACCTTAATAAATGCTAGATAGAATGATGCATTCAAAGAAAATATTAATCTGTGAATAATACGTAGATGTATTATTTAAAGTTTTATTAGTTGTTTAACTATTGAAAAAAATAAGTGTAAAGTTTCAGTGTCTATAAATCAATGGGAGATGCCATGTTGTTACTTAGGTTACCTTCTCTGCTGTGGCCAATTAAAGACAGTTATAAATAGGTCACTAGAGTGTGCAGCCCATGGCTGAGTGGAATATAACAGTGTTCTGCAATTCCATTTCTATATTGAAGAGGTTTTTTTTTATATGTATGATTTATCATTTTATATTACCATCTCAAAGTGTTTAATGTCCCTTTAAAGGGACACTAAATCCATTTTTTTTCTTTTATGATTCAGATAGAGCATGCAATTTTAAGCAACTTTCTAATTTACTCCTATTATCAATTTTGCTTTGTTCTCTTGCTATCTTTATTTAAAAAGCAGGAATGTGATGCATAGGAGCCGGCCCATTTTTGGTTGAGAACCTGGTTTATGCTTGCTTATTGTTGGGTAAATGTAAGCCTCCAATAAGCAAGCACTATCCATGGTGCTGAACCTAAAATGGGCTGGCTGCTAAGATTTACATTCCTGCTTTTAAAATAAAAATAGCAAGAGAACGAAAAAAAATTGATAATAGGAGTAAATTAGAAAAGTTGATTAAAATGTCATGCTCTATCTGAATCATGAAATAAAAAAATTGGGTTCAGTGTCCCTTTAAGGACACAGCTTCAGTTTGCTAAATTGTTTTATGGCAGAAAAATTCCATTATTGGTCATCAAGGGGTTGATATGCAATAACGCAATATTTCAAAAACATCCATAAAACCAAACATTGACATATCTCACTAACTTGGGATTTCAGAAAGAACAAAATAATTTGGATCAACAATATATGTTTGAATCCAATATACAAGAAAACTCATTGTGGTTATTATTGTCTGTACCTTGCAACATGCTCTATGGCATCCAGGAAAAATACAAGCTTCACATCTTTGGCATTCACCAAATTATAGTCATCTAGGTAGTCCTGCAAAACTGATTTTATCTTTTCCAAGTCAGTCAGATCTTCATAAACTTTATCAGCTTCATCAACTCCAGCCTGTAATCAGATTTTAAAAGGTCAAAAACAAGTCTGACATTGTCTTAGACCAGGAGTCGCAAATCAATTTCATGACTGTCCAAGGTGGTATTCATAATAAATATACTGGCTACCAGCATACTGCATGGTTTCATTGGCTGCATTTTTTTTTTACTTTTCATATATTATACATTTAAAATAAATAAATAATTTAAACTGCTTCTATACTGATCCTCTTAAAGGGACACTCAAGTCACCAGCTATTACTAAGCATGTGCAAGAAATCCCAGAATATATGTATATGCATTTGTGATTGGCTGATGGCTGTCACATGATACAGGAGGAGTGGAAATAGACATAACTTTGAAATTTGTCATAAAAAAAATCTACTACTCATTTCAAGTTAATACTAAGGCGGAGATTTATCAAGCAGGCGATGCTGCTTGCTCCGCCTGAGGTTTCAGCTCCGCCTGAAACCTACGTTAAGTAGTAGCGGTCGTAAGAACACTGCTCCTTAACTTGTGCGCCACCTTTTAGGTGACGGACTGCAATCATCCCGATCAGATACAATCGGGATGATTGACACCTCCTGCTAGCGGCTGATTGTCCGCGAATGTGCAGGGGGCAGCATTGCACAAGCATTTCACAAGAAATGCTTGTGCAATGTTAAATGCCAACAGCGTATGCTGTCGGTATTTAGCGATGCCGAGCGGACATGATTCGCTACAGTGAATCATGTCTTCCCGGTCTTTAATAAATTGACCCTTAAGTGTTATTGTATCGTGTTTTTATCATGCATTTGTGGATTATGCAAATCTGCTATAATACCTGTCCTTTAAAGGGAGAGTCTACTCCAGAATTGTTATTGTTTAGAAAGATAGAGAATCCCTTTATTACCCATTCCCCAGCTTTGCATAACCAACACGGTTATCTTAATACACTTGTTAAATCTGTGATCACCTTGTTTGTAAGTCTCTGCAGACTGCCCCCTTATCTCAGTTGTTTTGACAGACATGCATTTTAGCCAATCAGTGCTGACAGTTAAATAACTTCATGGGAGTAAGCACAATGTTATCTATATGACACGCACAAGCTAGCAGTGTCTTACTGTCAAAAACTGTCAAAATGCACTGAGATAAGAGGCAGTTCAACAGCATAGAAATTAGCATATGAGCCTACCTAGGTTTAGCTTTCCACAAAGAATACCAAGAGAACAAAGCAAATTTGATAATTAAAGTAAATTGGAAAAGTGTTTAAAATTGCATGCCCTATCTGAATCATGAACGTTTTATTTTGACTAGACTGTCCCTTTAAGTCAGTGTTTCCCAACCCCGTCCTCAAGTGCCCCCAACAGGCCAGGTTTTCATTATAGCTGAACTAGACCACAGGTGAAATAATCAGCTGATCAGTAACCATGGTTACTAACCTGGTCTCACCCATCAGCTGATTATTTTAACTGTGCTCTGTTTCAGATATAATTAAAATCTGGCCTGTTAGGGGTACTTGAGGAACACAGTTGAGGAACACTGCTTTAAATTTAAAGGACCATTAAATACAGAGGAATTGCTTTATTAACAATTGCAAATTAAAAAAAAAAACACAATGCAATAGCACTTATTCTGAATTATAAAAGAGCAGATTTTTTTCTGACAAATTTCAAAATTGACTTTAGTTTGCCGGCCCTGTGTAACATGTGAAAGCCATCGGCCAATCACAGACTCATATACGTGAATAAACACTGTGAACTCTTGCACATACTCAGTAGTAGCCAGTTCTTCAAAACATGCATATGAAAAGACCGATATTAAAAGAAAACTGGAAAGTCTCTTAATATTACATACTCTATCTGAAACATAAAAGTGTAAGTTTGACTCCGCATAATCTGACTATATTGCTGAATATAGATTAAGAAAAACTCTTCATACATCAATGTTCTTCAATCCCAATCCACAGGAACCACTAACAAACCAGATTATCAAGATTACCTTAAATGAGAACAGGTTTGGTAAACACTAAGGGGCATATTTATTAACGTGCGAGCGGACATGATATGATGTAGCGTATCATGTCCGTTGCACATCGATAAATGCCGACAGCATACACTGTCAGCATTTATCATTGCACCAGCAGTTCTTGTGAACTGCTGGTGTATGCAGCCTCCTGCAGATTCACCGCTAGCAGGGGGTGTCAATCAACCCAATTGTATTCGATCGGGTTGATTTCTGTCCGCGGCCTCAGAGCAGGCGGACAAGTTATGGAGCAGCGGTCTTTAGACTGCTGCATCATAACTTCAGGTTTGCCGGAAACAAGAGGCATCAAGCGTGTGGGTTTTAATGTTGGGGGGATTTATAATTTTTTTTACAGGTAAAAGAGCTGATTACTTTGGGGCAATGCCCCGCAAAAGGCCCTTTTAAGGGCTATTTGTAATTTAGTGTAGGGTAGGGCTATTTTTATTTTGGGGGGGCTTTTTTATTTTGTTAGGGGGATTAGATTAGGTGTAATTAGTTTAAAAATCTTGTAATTTGTTTATTATTTTCTGCAATTTAGTGTTGTTGTTTTTTAGTACTTTAGATAATTTTATTTAATTGTATTTAATTGTATTTAATTTAGGGAATTAGTTTAATTATAGTGTAGTGTTAAGTGTAATTGTAACTTAGGTTAGGTTTTATTTTACAGGTAACTTTGTATTTATTTTAGCTAGGTAGTTATTAAATAGTTAATAACTAGTTAATAACTATTCTACCTAGTTAAAATAAATACAAACTTGCCTGTAAAATAAAAATAAGCCCTAAGCTAGATACAATGTAACTATTAGTTATATTGTAGCTATTTTAGGGTTTATTTTACAGGTAAGTATTTAGTTTTAAATAGGAATAATTTAGTTAATTATAGTAATTTTATTTAGATTTCTTTTAATTATATTTAAGTTAGGGGGTGTTAGGTTTAGGGTTAGACTTAGGTTTAGGGGTTAATAACTTTAATATAGTGGCGGCGACGTTGGGGGGGGCAGATTAGGGGTTAATAAATGTAGGTAGGTGGCGTCAATGTTAGGGCCGGCAGATTGGGGGTTAATAATATTTAACTAATGTTTGCGAGGCAGGAGTGCGGCGGTTTAGGGGTTAATATGTTTATTATAGTGGCAGCGACGTTGGAAGCAGCAGATTAAGGGTTAATAAATGTAGCGGCATACAAAGAGAGAAGCGCTCTACCAGGAACGAACAACAGCTCAGTGGCTTGTTCTATGGCGATTTACCACCCGGAAGCAGCCTCTTTTAGACCAGTGTGCTTTTCACAGAAGAAATCTTTCCTGAAGTATATCAGTCTGATCCCGCCAAGTAAGGTCAGTCCAGCCCCGAAATACCAGGCAATTCTCCTCTGAACAAGGAACATGACAACCCCAGACGATCTTTTCGGCCTCCTATGGGCCTCGTCAGTGAGGTGCAGCCACATTCCTCTAAGCACACTGGGCAAGGAGTCCACGTCTGGTTTCCCCCATCACCCATAGGGAGACTTCCCCAGGGTCATAATAATTTGCATACAAAGAGAGAAGCGCTCTACCAGGAACGAACAACAGCTCAGTGGCTTGTTCTATGGCGATTTACCACCCGGAAGCAGCCTCTTTTAGACCAGTGTGCTTTTCACAGAAGAAAACTTTCCTGAAGTATATCAGTCTGATCCTGCCAAGTAAGGTCAGTCCAGCCCCGAAATACCAGGCAATTCTCCTCTGAACAAGGAACATGACAACCCCAGACGCTCGTTTCGGCCTCCTATGGGCCTCGTCAGTGAGGTGCAGCCACATTCCTCTAAGCACACTGGGCAAGGAGTCCACGTCTGGTTTCCCCCATCACCCATAGGGAGACTTCCCCAGGGTCATAATAATTTGCATACAAAGAGAGAAGCGCTCTACCAGGAACGAACAACAGCTCAGTGGCTTGTTCTATGGCGATTTACCACCCGGAAGCAGCCTCTTTTAGACCAGTGTGCTTTTCACAGAAGAAAACTTTCCTGAAGTATATCAGTCTGATCCCGCCATGTAAGGTCAGTCCAGCCCCGAAATACCAGGCAATTCTCCTCTGAACAAGGAACATGACAACCCCAGACGATCGTTTCGGCCTCCTATGGGCCTCGTCAGTGAGGTGCAGCCACATTCCTCTAAGCACACTGGGCAAGGAGTCCACGTCTGGTTTCCCCCATCACCCATAGGGAGACTTCCCCAGGGTCATAATAATTTGCATACAAAGAGAGAAGCGCTCTACCAGGAACGAACAAAAGCTCAGTGGCTTGTTCTATGGCGATTTACCACCCGGAAGCAGCCTCTTTTAGACCAGTGTGCTTTTCACAGAAGAAATCTTTCCTGAAGTATATCAGTGTGATCCCGCCAAGTAAGGTCAGTCCAGCCCCGAAATACCAGGCAATTCTCCTCTGAACAAGGAACATGACAACCCCAGACGATCTTTTCGGCCTCCTATGGGCCTCGTCAGTGAGGTGCAGCCACATTCCTCTAAGCACACTGGGCAAGGAGTCCACGTCTGGTTTCCCCCATCACCCATAGGGAGACTTCCCCAGGGTCATAATAATTTGCATACAAAGAGAGAAGCGCTCTACCAGGAACGAACAACAGCTCAGTGGCTTGTTCTATGGCGATTTACCACCCGGAAGCAGCCTCTTTTAGACCAGTGTGCTTTTCACAGAAGAAAACTTTCCTGAAGTATATCAGTCTGATCCTGCCAAGTAAGGTCAGTCCAGCCCCGAAATACCAGGCAATTCTCCTCTGAACAAGGAACATGACAACCCCAGACGATCGTTTCGGCCTCCTATGGGCCTCGTCAGTGAGGTGCAGCCACATTCCTCTAAGCACACTGGGCAAGGAGTCCACGTCTGGTTTCCCCCATCACCCATAGGGAGACTTCCCCAGGGTCATAATAATTTGCATACAAAGAGAGAAGCGCTCTACCAGGAACGAACAACAGCTCAGTGGCTTGTTCTATGGCGATTTACCACCCGGAAGCAGCCTCTTTTAGACCAGTGTGCTTTTCACAGAAGAAAACTTTCCTGAAGTATATCAGTCTGATCCCGCCATGTAAGGTCAGTCCAGCCCCGAAATACCAGGCAATTCTCCTCTGAACAAGGAACATGACAACCCCAGACGATCGTTTCGGCCTCCTATGGGCCTCGTCAGTGAGGTGCAGCCACATTCCTCTAAGCACACTGGGCAAGGAGTCCACGTCTGGTTTCCCCCATCACCCATAGGGAGACTTCCCCAGGGTCATAATAATTTGCATACAAAGAGAGAAGCGCTCTACCAGGAACGAACAAAAGCTCAGTGGCTTGTTCTATGGCGATTTACCACCCGGAAGCAGCCTCTTTTAGACCAGTGTGCTTTTCACAGAAGAAAACTTTCCTGAAGTATATCAGTGTGATCCCGCCAAGTAAGGTCAGTCCAGCCCCGAAATACCAGGCAATTCTCCTCTGAACAAGGAACATGACAACCCCAGACGATCGTTTCGGCCTCCTATGGGCCTCGTCAGTGAGTTGCAGCCACATTCCTCTAAGCACACTGGGCAAGGAGTCCACGTCTGGTTTCCCCCATCACCCATAGGGAGACTTCCCCAGGGTCATAATAATTTGCATACAAAGAGAGAAGCGCTCTACCAGGAACGAACAACAGCTCAGTGGCTTGTTCAATGGCGATTTACCACCCAGAAGCAGCCTCTTTTAGACCAGTGTGCTTTTCACAGAAGAAAACTTTCCTGAAGTATATCAGTGTGATCCCGCCAAGTAAGGTCAGTCCAGCCCCGAAATACCAGGCAATTCTCCTCTGAACAAGGAACATGACAACCCCAGACGATCGTTTCGGCCTCCTATGGGCCTCGTCAGTGAGGTGCAGCCACATTCCTCTAAGCACACTGGGCAAGGAGTCCACGTCTGGTTTCCCCCATCACCCATAGGGAGACTTCCCCAGGGTCATAATAATTTGCATACAAAGAGAGAAGCGCTCTACCAGGAACGAACAACAGCTCAGTGGCTTGTTCTATGGCGATTTACCACCCGGAAGCAGCCTCTTTTAGACCAGTGTGCTTTTCACAGAAGAAAACTTTCCTGAAGTATATCAGTGTGATCCCGCCAAGTAAGGTCAGTCCAGCCCCGAAATACCAGGCAATTCTCCTCTGAACAAGGAACATGACAACCCCAGACGATCGTTTCGGCCTCCTATGGGCCTCGTCAGTGAGGTGCAGCCACATTCCTCTAAGCACACTGGGCAAGGAGTCCACGTCTGGTTTCCCCCATCACCCATAGGGAGACTTCCCCAGGGTCATAATAATTTGCATACAAAGAGAGAAGCGCTCTACCAGGAACGAACAACAGCTCAGTGGCTTGTTCTATGGCGATTTACCACCCGGAAGCAGCCTCTTTTAGACCAGTGTGCTTTTCACAGAAGAAATCTTTCCTGAAGTATATCAGTCTGATCCCGCCAAGTAAGGTCAGTCCAGCCCCGAAATACCAGGCAATTCTCCTCTGAACAAGGAACATGACAACCCCAGACGATCGTTTCGGCCTCCTATGGGCCTCGTCAGTGAGGTGCAGCCATATTCCTCTAAGCACACTGGGCAAGGAGTCCACGTCTGGTTTCCCCCATCACCCATAGGGAGACTTCCCCAGGGTCATAATAATTTGCATACAAAGAGAGAAGCGCTCTACCAGGAACGAACAACAGCTCAGTGGCTTGTTCTATGGCGATTTACCACCCGGAAGCAGCCTCTTTTAGACCAGTGTGCTTTTCACAGAAGAAAACTTTCCTGAAGTATATTAGTGTGATCCCGCCAAGTAAGGTCAGTCCAGCCCCGAAATACCAGGCAATTCTCCTCTGAACAAGGAACATGACAACCCCAGACGATCGTTTCGGCCTCCTATGGGCCTCGTCAGTGAGGTGCAGCCACATTCCTCTAAGCACACTGGGCAAGGAGTCCACGTCTGGTTTCCCCCATCACCCATAGGGAGACTTCCCCAGGGTCATAATAATTTGCATACAAAGAGAGAAGCGCTCTACCAGGAACGAACAACAGCTCAGTGGCTTGTTCTATAGCGATTTACCACCCGGAAGCAGCCTCTTTTAGACCAGTGTGCTTTTCACAGAAGAAAACTTTCCTGAAGTATATCAGTCTGATCCCGCCAAGTAAGGTCAGTCCAGCCCCGAAATACCAGGCAATTCTCCTCTGAACAAGGAACATGACAACCCCAGACGATCGTTTCGGCCTCCTATGGGCCTCGTCAGTGAGGTGCAGCCACATTCCTCTAAGCACACTGGGCAAGGAGTCCACGTCTGGTTTCCCCCATCACCCATAGGGAGACTTCCCCAGGGTCATAATAATTTGCATACAAAGAGAGAATCGCTCTACCAGGAACGAACAACAGCTCAGTGGCTTGTTCTTTGGCGATTTACCACCCTGGGGATAGTCTCCCTAAGGGTGATGGGGGAAACCAGACGTAGACTCCTTGCCCAATGTGCTTAGAGGGATATGGCTGCACCTCACTGACGAGGCCCAAAGGAGGCCGAAACGATCGTCTGGGGTTGTCATGTTCCTTGTTCAGAGGAGAATTGCCTGGTATTTCGGGGCTGGACTGACCATGTCGGCGGGATCAGACTGATATACTACAGGAAAGTTTTCCTCTGTGAAAGCACAATTGGGCAGAAAGAAGCTACTACCAGGTGGTAACCGGGCCATAGAACAAGCTATTGATGCTGCTGTTCGTTCCTGGCAGACTGCTTCTCATTCTGTTTTGCATATGTAAATATGACCCTGGGGATAGTCTCCCTAAGGGTGATGGGGGAAACCAGACGTGGACTCCTTGCCCAATGTGCTTAGAGGGATATGGCTGCACCTCACTGACGAGGCCCAAAGGAGGCCGAAACGATCGTCTGGGGTTGTCATGTTCCTTGTTCAGAGGAGAATTGCCTGGTATTTCGGGGCTGGACTGACCATGTCGGCGGGATAAGACTGATATACTACAGGAAAGTTTTCATCTGTGAAACCGCAATTGGGCAGAAAGAAACTACTACCAGGTGGTAACCGGGCCATAGAACAAGCTATTGATGCTGCTGTTCGTTCCTGGCAGACTGCTTCTCATTCTGTTTTGCATATGTAAATATGACCCTGGGGATAGTCTCCCTAAGGGTGATGGGGGAAACCAGACGTGGACTCCTTGCCCAATGTGCTTAGAGGGATATGGCTGCACCTCACTGACGAGGCCCAAAGGAGGCCGAAACGATCGTCTGGGGTTGTCATGTTCCTTGTTCAGAGGAGAATTGCCTGGTATTTCGGGGCTGGACTGACCATGTCGGCGGGATCAGACTGATATACTACAGGAAAGTTTTCCTCTGTGAAAGCACAATTGGGCAGAAAGAAGCTACTACCAGGTGGTAACCGGGCCATAGAACAAGCTATTGATGCTGCTGTTCGTTCCTGGCAGACTGCTTCTCATTCTGTTTTGCATATGTAAATATGACCCTGGGGATAGTCTCCCTAAGGGTGATGGGGGAAACCAGACGTGGACTCCTTGCCCAATGTGCTTAGAGGGATATGGCTGCACCTCACTGACGAGGCCCAAAGGAGGCCGAAACGATCGTCTGGGGTTGTCATGTTCCTTGTTCAGAGGAGAATTGCCTGGTATTTCGGGGCTGGACTGACCATGTCGGCGGGATCAGACTGATATACTACAGGAAAGTTTTCCTCTGTGAAAGCACAATTGGGCAGAAAGAAGCTACTACCAGGTGGTAACCGGGCCATAGAACAAGCTATTGATGCTGCTGTTCGTTCCTGGCAGACTGCTTCTCATTCTGTTTTGCATATGTAAATATGACCCTGGGGATAGTCTCCCTAAGGGTGATGGGGGAAACCAGACGTGGACTCCTTGCCCAATGTGCTTAGAGGGATATGGCTGCACCTCACTGACGAGGCCCAAAGGAGGCCGAAACGATCGTCTGGGGTTGTCATGTTCCTTGTTCAGAGGAGAATTGCCTGGTATTTCGGGGCTGGACTGACCATGTCGGCGGGATCAGACTGATATACTACAGGAAAGTTTTCCTCTGTGAAAGCACAATTGGGCAGAAAGAAGCTACTACCAGGTGGTAACCGGGCCATAGAACAAGCTATTGATGCTGCTGTTCGTTCCTGGCAGACTGCTTCTCATTCTGTTTTGCATATGTAAATATGACCCTGGGGATAGTCTCCCTAAGGGTGATGGGGGAAACCAGACGTGGACTCCTTGCCCAATGTGCTTAGAGGGATATGGCTGCACCTCACTGACGAGGCCGAAACGATCGTCTGGGGTTGTCATGTTCCTTGTTCAGAGGAGAATTGCCTGGTATTTCGGGGCTGGACTGACCATGTCGGCGGGATCAGACTGATATACTACAGGAAAGTTTTCCTCTGTGAAAGCACAATTGGGCAGAAAGAAGCTACTACCAGGTGGTAACCGGGCCATAGAACAAGCTATTGATGCTGCTGTTCGTTCCTGGCAGACTGCTTCTCATTCTGTTTTGCATATGTAAATATGACCCTGGGGATAGTCTCCCTAAGGGTGATGGGGGAAACCAGACGTGGACTCCTTGCCCAATGTGCTTAGAGGGATATGGCTGCACCTCACTGACGAGGCCCAAAGGAGGCCGAAACGATCGTCTGGGGTTGTCATGTTCCTTGTTCAGAGGAGAATTGCCTGGTATTTCGGGGCTGGACTGACCATGTCGGCGGGATCAGACTGATATACTACAGGAAAGTTTTCCTCTGTGAAAGCACAATTGGGCAGAAAGAAGCTACTACCAGGTGGTAACCGGGCCATAGAACAAGCTATTGATGCTGCTGTTCGTTCCTGGCAGACTGCTTCTCATTCTGTTTTGCATATGTAAATATGACCCTGGGGATAGTCTCCCTAAGGGTGATGGGGGAAACCAGACGTGGACTCCTTGCCCAATGTGCTTAGAGGGATATGGCTGCACCTCACTGACGAGGCCGAAACGATCGTCTGGGGTTGTCATGTTCCTTGTTCAGAGGAGAATTGCCTGGTATTTCGGGGCTGGACTGACCATGTCGGCGGGATCAGACTGATATACTACAGGAAAGTTTTCCTCTGTGAAAGCACAATTGGGCAGAAAGAAGCTACTACCAGGTGGTAACCGGGCCATAGAACAAGCTATTGATGCTGCTGTTCGTTCCTGGCAGACTGCTTCTCATTCTGTTTTGCATATGTAAATATGACCCTGGGGATAGTCTCCCTAAGGGTGATGGGGGAAACCAGACGTGGACTCCTTGCCCAATGTGCTTAGAGGGATATGGCTGCACCTCACTGACGAGGCCCAAAGGAGGCCGAAACGATCGTCTGGGGTTGTCATGTTCCTTGTTCAGAGGAGAATTGCCTGGTATTTCGGGGCTGGACTGACCATGTCGGCGGGATCAGACTGATATACTACAGGAAAGTTTTCCTCTGTGAAAGCACAATTGGGCAGAAAGAAGCTACTACCAGGTGGTAACCGGGCCATAGAACAAGCTATTGATGCTGCTGTTCGTTCCTGGCAGACTGCTGCTCATTCTGTTTTGCATATGTAAATATGACCCTGGGGATAGTCTCCCTAAGGGTGATGGGGGAAACCAGACGTGGACTCCTTGCCCAATGTGCTTAGAGGGATATGGCTGCACCTCACTGACGAGGCCCAAAGGAGGCGGAAACGATCGTCTGGGGTTGTCATGTTCCTTGTTCAGAGGAGAATTGCCTGGTATTTCGGGGCTGGACTGACCATGTCGGCGGGATCAGACTGATATACTACAGGAAAGTTTTCCACTGTGAAAGCACAATTGGGCAGAAAGAAGCTACTACCAAGTGGTAACCGGGCCATAGAACAAGCTATTGATGCTGCTGTTCGTTCCTGGCAGACTGCTTCTCATTCTGTTTTGCATATGTAAATATGACCCTGGGGATAGTCTCCCTAAGGGTGATGGGGGAAACCAGACGTGGACTCCTTGCCCAATGTGCTTAGAGGGATATGGCTGCACCTCACTGACGAGGCCCAAAGGAGGCCGAAACGATCGTCTGGGGTTGTCATGTTCCTTGTTCAGAGGAGAATTGCCTGGTATTTCGGGGCTGGACTGACCATGTCGGCGGGATCAGACTGATATACTACAGGAAAGTTTTCCTCTGTGAAAGCACAATTGGGCAGAAAGAAGCTACTACCAGGTGGTAACCGGGCCATAGAACAAGCTATTGATGCTGCTGTTCGTTCCTGGCAGACTGCTTCTCATTCTGTTTTGCATATGTTAATAAATGTAGGAAGGTGGCGGCGACATAGGGGGCGGCAGATTAGGGGTTAATAAATATAATGTAGGTGTCGGTGATGTTGGGGGCAGCAGATTAGGGGTTCATAAGTATAATGTAGGTGGCGGCGGTGTCCGGAGCAGCAGATTACGGGTTAATAATATAATGTAGGTGGCTAGGGGTTAATAAGTGTAAGATTAGGGGTGTTTAGACTCGGGGTTCATGTTAGGGTGTTAGGTGTAGACATAAAATGTATTTCCACATAGGAATCAATGGGGCTGCGTTAAGGAGTTTTACGCTGCTTTTTGACAGGTGTTAGACTTTTTTTCAGCCGGCTCTCCCCGTTGATTCCTATGGGGAAATCTTGCACGAGCACGTTACACCAGCTCGCCGCTAACGTAAGCAACACTGGTATTAGAGTGCGTTAAGGAGCAAAATTTTGCTCAACGCTCACTTCTTGACTGGGTTATAAAAACCCGTAATACCAGCGCTGTCTGTAAGTGAGCGTTGATCATAAACTGCTCGTTAGCACCACCCAGCCTCTAACGCAAAACTCGTAATCTAGGTGAATATTATTAAGAACAAATGAGTATTCAAGTAAAACATGTTTGTGAAGCTGGTAATATTATCGCAGATGTCCCAAACATAGCTGACCCTTAACCTAGAATTAATTAGACTGTTGTCAATAAACGAAGATATATTAGTATAAAAGTAAATGTAAGTGAGGCACTTCCTGTACAAAACAAAATGCAATTTATGTAAAAATTAACTTTTTTTATACAGCTTTTCTACCTAATGCCAATTACTTATCGAGTAATGCTTGCCCAAAACTGATTAAGCAGACTGATAAATGTGGAAGGCTAAAAAGATTGATTTAATTTTTATTTAGCACAAATAAAACACTTAAACAACATTTTAAAATACTGTTATCATTTTATTAAATGTTCTGACGCGTGTGACATTTTTTATTGTAAAGGGTTGGTTATACCTTTTTTTTTTTTTTTAAATTCTACCTAAACTGGCATTTTAGTTAATACAAATATTTTTTCTAAATGGACGCTATAACTTGTGCATAAACATTCTTTTCCTGTTATCACAGAAATGACTCATTATTAAAAAAAAATAATAATAAATAAATAAAGGGATTTTTTTTACCTTCAAGAAATCTCCAAAAATAATTGGTTTAGTAACAAAGTAGCTTGGATCAATTTGAACAGAAAAGTATTTACCTACAAATAAAGAAGACATTTGTCAAATTTATACAATTAATTTAAAATAGACTTAGGTTGCAGCAATAAACACGTCATAGTTTTAGTTTATTTTTTTTATTTTTTTATTGTGGTTGCATCAGCAGTATTCATCTTTTTTATTTAAGAAGTTTATAATGGGTTTACATTTTTATAATGATAATTGAATAATAATATAATAATGACAGTTAACAACCACCAGACTCAGGGATATGGGCTGTGCCATTACATCAAGTGATGGTGCTTGCCAAGCAGAAAACATGAGTCCCACCTCTACAGTGCCTGAAACAAGGCAATAAATACTAAATGGATCATTATGTACCGTAGATTTGCATAATCAACAATTGCATTTTAAAAAGACTTTGAGGCCACTTTAACAAATGTCTTGTGGTCCGCAAGACATCGCTGAATGCGGAGAGCAATACGATCTCCGTATTCAGCACTGCACCAGCAGCTCACAAGAGCTGCTGGTGCAATGCCGCCCCCTGCAGACTCGTGGCCAATGGGCCGCCAGCAGGGGGTGTCAATCAACCCGATCGTACTCGATCGGGTTGAATTCCGGCAATTCCTGTCCGCCTGCTCAGAGCAGGCGGACAGGGTTATGGAGCAGCGGGCTTTGTGACCGCTGCTCCATAACTTGTGTTTCTGGCGAATCTGAAGACTCGCCAGAAACACGGGCCGTCAAGCTCCGTTCGGAGCTTGATAGATAGGCCCCTTATTCTTAATTTTAACTAACCGGTATATATTTTTTCTAACAAATTTCAAAACTGACTTTAATTTGCCTGGCCCCTGTATCATGTGGCAGTCATCAGCCAATCACAAACACATATATCTATATAATATAAACTCTTGCACATGCTCAGTAGCACCTGATGCCTAAGAAAGTGTACATATAAAAAGACTATACCCACCTTTAATACATTAAAAAGAGCAATTTTTGTTTTACTGCTCATGTGTTTATGAAAGCTACTTTTTAATATGTTCCCACTGATACCAAATTTATCATTAATACACTATGAACAGCTTTAAATTAACTTTTAAATGCAAATATTTGTTAAGATGTTAAACTATTGCTCTTTTATATGATTGATAGAAAAATAATTTAATTTAATAAACCTGTAAATCTGCAAAATATAGGGATTTTTTCATAGACAGCGCTCTCTGTTCTGGCGAGATTATTTAAAAAGTCCTGCCCATACTACGTGGATATTAAGTTATTTTATTATTATTATTTTCACATTTTCTTTACTCAGTTTTAATTGTGTATTCAAATCTGTGTTCATTATAAATATAAATAAGATTTCTGAATTCTTGAATGTGTGGTTGTGTACGCATCAGAAAACTTGTACTATTAGCAAGCTTGTAGAACAAAAACTATCAATGGTGAATTAAATTATAGTTTCTGTGATCTATGAGGCTACAAAGAGATTTTAATTAAAAAAGGTACAAAGTATTTATTTAATCTTCTATTCCATTTAAACAATGTTGCCAAGGATCTGATTAGTAATTCTAATGAAACCAAAGACAACAGGAAGATAATACTGCTTTTAATGATTGTATATTTGCAATGGTAGCATTAAAGTTTTGCATTTTTTTCTTTGAACGTAATTGTAAATTTACCAATACTCACTGGACATTTCAGATAGCATTGAATGGAAATATTGCTTGTCTTCGTTGTTGATTAAACGGTCATGAAAGACTCTTTGGCACTCGTGACAAAATAGTCTGAAAATTTGTGTTTCATCTCTTACAGTTCCTGGTTCACACTGAAGTATACCTACAAGACATTTAAAACACACAACAATAAGATATAAATTACAATATTATCTAAAGACCCAAATTGTATTGCATGCATTTAAAAAAAGACTGTTTTAAAAAAAATATTTTTTGTTTGGTATTAAGAAAAAAAGGTTAAGGAGGCGGAGCTAGCTGTCGGCAAGAGCAGATGCATGGAGAGAGAGCTCCTGCTATTTTAGTTGCAAAAGTCATCTTTACCTATTCTTTGGCGACTATTTTCAGCAGGAGTGGATATAATAATACTAAGGGACAACATTCTAGCAAGGCTAACTAAAAATAATGATCGCCTACATCAAGAGTTTGACGGAATAAGATTGCGGCCTGTGACTGCACATAAAGTATTGCAACGACATCTAATATACTGAGCGAACCAGAAATCTACCTGAGACCACACGAATCACGAGAAGTGATACTGGAGGATTTAAGGAGAAGCTTCTTGCTACTTCCATATACCACTGCTATTCAGCTTTTCATCACTCCCGATTCGCGATAGGTCTTGAGATTATGGTAGGGGATCCGCCTAGCGATGTTGCAACTGTGGATAACTGGGAGATACGCATACAGTGGCTGATAGCACAGCATTTCCAGAGGCTTAAGACCACACTTACAGATATACTTTACCAGGTACCTACGCAATTCAAAAGTGACAGATCGACCACATCAGCATCGGGGCTGGGAGAATCAGAGGCTGTAAACAATAGCATGGAAACTACTTCTGGTAGAGCTACAGAAGAGATCACGTCTAATTCATCTCCAGGTATCATCATCCTACCCGCCCTATCTAGCGACCACTCCACAAAGACTGCACATATTGAAGGGGCTCCTGTCGGTTCATCACCTAACATGAGAAAGATTCACCAAGAGACCACCTTGAGTCGGGTAGTGCGTCCTGCTGCATCAGAGGCAGGGATGTTTCCTGTCTGATCTGATCGCCGTGAAGCCACTTCCCCAGCAGAATCAGAGACAGCTACGCAGAACACTGCCTATTCCAATACAGTTCTTTCTTCGTGTCTCAAACAAGTAAAAAAGGCAGGCATAGCGACTTGAAGATAGATTCAGCATATCCTTATTGGGACAGAATCTGAAATACTGGCCCTGCTTGTTTTTCAAGCTAATATACCCAACTACTCTGAGGCTCTGAAAACTGAATACATGTCGCAGCTGGGCCTAACACATGGACAGAGCCGATCTGGAGTAGGCAAAACTTAAAATACATTTTGCCTATATTGAGCTCCAGTGTTATATTGAATTTCTTGGTTTGAGTTTACTAATCTCTTTTGTTGGTTAAAATATTTAAGTTAAACCCTATTAAGGTCTCCCTGATCCCTGACTAAAGTTTTCATCCATGTAAGGCATAGTTTTATATTGTTATCTGCCTGTTACCTTTAATTTACAAGATTTATAATACATTATAGATGGTTAAATCTCTTCTCACTACATATTTGGTAGGACGGATTAGTTATAGTGCAAGGTTGGCCTATACACATTGCAAGTTCACTATCATCACAAATGTAAATATAGTTTATTAGGAATTTGAAAACGAGACTACTGGAGTGTGAAAACAATATTTTTATATACACCCTTAACACGTAAGGTTATACTTGGCTTTGTCAAAATATTTCTTGCTTGATAGGCTGAGGACTCATCTTGCTACATATCCGTTATATATGGTGACCGGGGAGCCTGATGCTTGGACTGGTTTTTTCTCATCTGCTTATATGTATGCAACAGGGTTTTAATTTAGAGCCCTTTATTGTTTCACTGCTGCTTTCATATTTTATTACTCCCACAGTAGACTTCAGGATGGTTATAGTAGTATGCTGGTTACTGTGTATGTTATGGTCTCTTACGGATCCAGCATTCAGAACAATAACCTGCATCTTTTTGCACAGGTCTCCTCAAGTTTAATACTCATTACTTGCTCAATAGTGTTGCCCCATAGGTATACATATATATATTTATATATATACAGTTATACCACTCTCCGCCATGTCCCACTAGTTTAACTCAACATGAGCACCTGCACAGAAGTAATATATTCAAAGGCTCTTATTTCCAACTAAGAAGATACATGATTATTCTCCGCCCCCCCCCCACACCTTTTATATATATATATATATATATATATATATATATATATATATATATATATATATATATATATATATATATGTATAGAACTCTGGCATTATGTGATTATGCCAGAGCATTCTTGTGCGGTTTCCCTTGAAACATGCCGCACTTAAAATTAATCTCTTCCTAATTACACAGAATCAGGTGGCTCAAGTACATTCTAACCTAACATTTTTAGTTTCTGTTTATTGTAAGCCACAAATTGCTGTTCATCTATTACATTATTCTGGGTTTTAAAAGTATCAGAAGTTTAGAATCAAAGAAAAAACTGAAAATGTGAGGTTTATTTTTAGTATATTTTGCATAAAAGTGTCGTAACAGATTTGACTATATATTGTGGCAAAATTATTGATATGTTCTTTCTTTATATATGTATATGACACCCGTGATATAATTTGTCTGTTATATTACATATTCAACCTCAATAAAAATTATTTTTAAAAAATTAAAAATTGAAAAAAGGTTACTTTACACCACATGCACAATGCTTCTATTTAAAATGTAAATGTTTATTCACTTAACGACCAGCGACATACACTGTACGTCGGCGGTCTTTCACATAGCCCCAATACATGCGCCGGAAATAGCTCCGGAAGTGAGGCAAGCAATGCTCTAGCAAAACCCTTAAAGGGACAGTAAAGTCAAAATTTAACTTTCATGATTCAGATAGAGAATGCAATTTGAAACAACTTTCCAATTTACTTCTGTTATCAAATTTGCTTTGTTCTCTTGATATCTTAAACTAACTTGGTTAACTAGTTAGGTTAACAAGAGTTCAGAAGTGTGAAGCTCTATATATGAGTGTGACACTTTATTTTAATGTATTTAGGTTGTGGTTGGTGCACTTTTTATTTTTAACCCTTAGACTTTCCGTGTCCCAGATGAGTACAAATATTCGCCTAGATTTAGAGTTTTGTCGGTAAAGACCCGTGGTGCTAACACTGCTTTTGTTTCCAGCGCACCCTTAAGACAACGCTGGTATTTAGAGTTGTCTGGATGGCTGCGTTAGCCTCAGAAAAGGGAGCGTTGAGCATAATTTAGCTCAACTTTAACCCTCAATATCAGCGCTGCTTACGGTAGCGGTAAGCTGGAAAAACGTGCTCGTGCACGATATCCCCATAGGAAACAATAGGGCTGAGCTGGCTGAAAAAAAAAAGCAGCGTTCAGCTCCTAACGCAGCCCCATTGTTTCCTATGGGGAAACACTCTCTAAATCTGCACCTAACACCCTAACATGAACCCCGAGTCTAAACACCCCTAACCTTACACTTATTAACCCCTAATCTGCCGCCCCCGCTATCGCTGACACCTACATTATACTATTAACCCCTAATCTGCCGCTCCGGACACCGCCGCAACCTACATTATAGCTATGAACCCCTAATCTACTGCCCCTAACATCGCCAACACCTATATTATATTTATTAACCCTTAATCTGCCCCCCCCAATGTCGCTGTCACCTACCTACACTTATTAACCCCTAATCTGCCGACCGGACCTCGCCGCCACTATAATAAATCTATTAACCCCTAAACCGCCGCACTCCTGCCTCGCAAACACTATAATAAATTGCATTAACCCCTAATCTGCCCTTCCTAACATCGCCGCCACCTACCTACAATTATTAACCCCTAATCTGCCGCCCCCAACGTCGCCGCTACTATAATAAAGTTATTAACCCCTAAACCTAAGTCTAACCCTAACACCCCCCTAACGTAAATATAATTTAAATGAATCTAAATAAATTTACTATTATTAAATAAATTATTCCTATTTAGAACTAAATACTTACCTATAAAATAAACCATAATATAGCTACAATATAACCAATAGTTACATTGTAGCTATTTTAGGATTTATATTTATTTTACAGGCAACTTTGTATTTATTTTAACTGGGTACAATAGCTATTAAATAGTTAATAACTATTTAATAGCTACCTAGTTAAAATAATTACAAAATTACCTGTAAATCCTAACCTTAATTACAAATACACCTAACACTACACTATCAATAAATTAATTAAATAAATTACCTACAATTAGCTAAACTAAAATACAATTAAATAAACTAATCTATAACACAAAAAAAACCACTAAATTACAGAAAATAATTTTTTTTACAAGAAGTTTAAACTAATTACACCTAATCTAAGCCCCCTAATAAAATAAAAAAGCCCCCCAAAATAATAAAATGCCCTACCCTATTCTAAATTACAAAGTACAAAGGGCATTTTGTGGGGCATTGCCCCAAAGTAATCAGCTCTTTTACCTGTAAAAAAAATACAACACCCCCCCCCAACATTAAAACCCACCAAGTCGTCTTCACCCAGCCATACCGAATTCTTCATCCAAGCGGAGCAAGAAGATTTCCTCCATTCGGTAAAAGTCTTCATCCAAGCGGGGTATTCTATCTTCATCCATCCGGAGCGGAGCCATCTTCCATACAGCCGACGCGGAGCCATCCTCTTCAAGCGACGGACTAACGACGAATGACAGTTCCTTTAAGGGACGTCATCCAAGATGGCTGATCTGAACAGTCAATAGAATGCGAGGTCAATCTGATTGGATCAGCCAATCGGATTGAACTTCAATCTGATTGGCTGATTGAATCAGCCAATCAGATTTTTCCTACCTTAATTCCGATTGGCTGATAGAATCCTATCAGCCAATCGAAATTTGAGGGACGCCATCTTGGATGACGTCCCTAAAGGAACCGTCATTCGTGGTTAGTCCGTAAGTTGAAGAGGATGGCTCCGCGTCGGCTGTATGGAAGATGGCTCCGCTCCGGATGGATGAAGATAGAAGACCCCGCTTGGTTGAAGACTTCTACCGGATGGAGGACCTCTTCTTGCCCCGCTTGGATTAAGACTTCTACCGGATGGAGGACCTCTTGTTGCTCTGCTTGGATGAAGAATTTGGTTCGGCTGGGTGAAGACGACTCAAGGTAGGGAGATCTTCAGGGGGTTAGTGTTAGGTTTATTTAAGGGGGGTTTGGTGGGTTAGAGTAGGGGTATGTGGGTGGTGGGTTTTAATTTTGGGGGGGGGGTTGTATTTTTTTTTACAGGTAAAAGAGCTGATTACTTTGGGGCAATGCCCCGCAAAAGGCCCTTTTAAGGGCTGGTAAAAGAGCTGATTACTTTGTAATTTAGAATAGGGTAGGGCATTTTATTATTTTGGGGGACTTTTGTATTTTATTAGGGGGCTTAGATTAGGTGTAATTAGTTTAAACTTCTTGTAAAAAAATTTTTATTTTCTGTAATTTAGTGTTTTGTTTTTTTTGTATTATAGATTAGTTTATTTAATTTTATTTTAGTTTAGCTAATTGTAGTTAATTTATTTAATTAATTTATTGATAGTGTAGTGTTAGGTGTATTTGTAACTTAGGTTAGGATTTATTTTACAGGTAATTTTGTAATTATATTAACTAGGTAGCTATTAAATAGTTATTAACTATTTAATAGCTATTGTACCTAGTTAAAATAAATACAAAGTTGCCTGTAAAATAAATATAAATCCTAAAATAGCTACAATGTAACTATTAGGTATATTGTAGCTATATTAGGGTTTATTTTATAGGTAAGTATTTAGTTTTAAATAGGAATAATTTATTTAATTATAGTAAATTTATTTAGATGAATTTAAATTATATTTAAGTTAGGGGGGGTGTTAGGGTTAGACTTAGGTTTAGGGGTTAATAACTTTATTATAGTAGTGGCGACAGTGGGGGTGGCAGATAATAATAGTTAATAAAATGTATTATAGTGTTTGCGAGGCGGGAGTACGGCGGTTTAGGGGTTAATACATTTATTATAGTGGCGGCGAGGTCCGGTCGGCAGATTAGGGGTTAATAAGTGTAGGTAGGTGGCGGCGACGACGTTAGAGGGGGGGGCAGATTAGGGGGTAATAAATATAATATAGGTGTCTGCGATGTTAGGGACAGCAGATTAGGGGTTCATAGCTATAATGTAGGTTGCGGCGGTGTACAGAGCGGCAGATTAGGGGTTAAAAAATGTATTATAGGGTTTGCGATGTGGGGGGGTCTCGGTTTAGGGGTTCATAGGTAGTTTATGGGTGTTAGTGTACTTTATAGCACAGTAGTTAAGAGCTATGTTCCCGCGTTAGCCCATAAAGCTCTTAACTACTGACTTTTTTAGACGGTAGGAGTCTGTCAGTAGAGGCTCTACCGCTCACTTCTTCCAAGACTCGTAATACCAGCGTTAGGCAAATCCCATTGAAAAGATAGGATACGCAATTGATGTAAGGGGATCTGCGGTAGCCTCAAGTCGCGGAAAGAAAGTGAGCGGTAGACCCTTTCCTGTCTGACTCTAAATACCAGCGCGCGGTAAAAAGCAGCATTAGGACCCCTTAACGCTGCTTTTGACGGCTGACGCCAAACCCTAAATCTAGGCCATTGTTTGCACTCAATTGCACCCATTTATTGACAATTTGTAATACACGCACACATTAGCGTGGTCGCAATATTGCTTATCTCATCTCACTTGTAATCTAGCCCTTAGTTACAAATATGTACTTGTGTACATTTTTTTAGTTAAAGGGACAGTCAACACAAAAATTGTTATTGTTTAAAAAGGTAGATAACGCCTTTACTACCCATTCCCCAGCTTTGCACAATCAACATGGTTATATTCATCTACTTTATAACCTTTAAACCTCTAAATTTCTGTCTGTTTCTAAGTCCCTAAAGATCACATGCTTTTGTATTTGCTTTTCACATCAGGGGAAGCTAGTTCATGTGAGCCATATAGATAACATTGTGCTTATGCCTGTGGATTCTAACAACGGAGCACTAATTGGTTTAAATGCAAATCAATAGATAAAGTCATGTGATCAGGGGGCGTCAGAAGAGACTTAGATACAAGGTAATCACAGAGGAAAAAAGTTTATTAATATAACCATGTTTTCTGTGCAAAACTGGGGAATGGGTAATAAAGGGATTATTTATCTTTTAAAACAATAAAAAAAAATTAGTTGACTGTCCCTTTAAGCTTTTTTTTTTTTTAATAATGTATAAATTCAGTTAAATACTCTTATTTTTCCAACTGTCTTTGCACTGTTCCAAGTCGGTACAAAGTTGGTCAAGAACAAGAAACATAAGATTAGCAATTTGACAAGCAGGTTTACAAAACAGTCAAATAAGTGAAAATCATCTGTTTTACAACTTGGTCATAGTTGGTTTAATTTTTAAACACGTTGACTTTGTGTAAACAGGTCACTTAAAACCAAAATAGCAAAATGTAACCAACTTATGGACAGTCGACTTTACATGAAAGATCCCTTTTTTTTTCTTGTGATAAAATCAGTATGTTAGTGTAACATATTTATATGCAACTAAATAAAGTAAGTATTCTCAAAATATTTAATTAATACACTTCTTACCTCTGTGATAACCTTATATCTAAGCCTCTGCAGACTGCCCCCTTTTCTCAGTTCTTTTAACATAGCCAATCAGTTCTGTCTCATAAATAACTTCACGGGAGTGAGCACAGTGTTATCTATATGACTCACATTAACTAACGCCCTCTAGCTGTGGCAAAATGCACTGAGATAAGAGGCGGCCTTCAAAGGCTTAGAAATGATCTAATGAGCCTACTTAGGTTTAGCTTTCAACAAAGAATACCAAGAGAACAAAGTAAATTTGATGATAAAAGTACATTTGGAAAGTTGAATAAAATGGCATGCCCTATCTGAATCATGAAAGTTTAATTTGGACTTACTATGCCTTTAAACTGTACACCTAGTCTAAAAAAATCATTAGAATCATTAGTATAATTGCATTATCAACAAATTCATACTAAAAAGACAATGCAATAACACTCTGAATTTTAAATGAGTTAAAGGTGTTTTTTTTGAGAAATGTCAAAGTTAATTCTATTTTCCTTCCCCCTACATCAAGTGACAGCCATCAGCCAATCACAAAATGCATATATGTATATACTGTGAATTTTTGTAGTAGAAGCTGGTGCCTCAAAGTATGCATATAAAAAGATTGTACAGCTTTTGATAATTGTGAATTGGAAAGGTGTTAGAAAATTGTATGCTTTATCTGAATCATGAAAGTTTAATTTTGAATTTAGTGTTCCTTCAAGGGGGAACCAATTTTCAGTACACTATCCCTTTAATGCCTCTAGCCTAGAGGGGGCAAAAAGCAAATTCTGTAACCTGCAAATGCTGGAAATCAAATAGCTAATTTAGGGAACTTGCAGCTTTTTGAAAACCTATGTTACGGATTTAAATTGTTGGCCTCTAGGGAGCGTGCGACAATGCACAATTTTTAAACAAAAGTAAAAGGTGTTTAATGCCATTTAAAATTTCAATCCCTAAAAATGTGTTAATTGCTGACATGATACAAGCCCCACTGGCACTCTGAGCAGCTGCAGTATTTACAATGCTGATGCAGTGACAATATCTAGCTATGCTTCACAGCCACGTGCAGAGAAAAATCTTAACACTAAAACTGTGATAACTTTTACTAGAAGCATTTTTGCCAATACATGTATATTGCAAATATGTTTCTATTCAAACATGTAATTCATCTATGTGATTTTAAATTTTGACCGTAATATCCCTTTAAGTCTTAAAAATAAGATGCTAAAGTGATGGTAAACTATCTCCTTCATAAAATCAGATCCAGAATGTTAGTGATATTTTAAATGGAATTTAATTCATCAGTTGCAACGAATACGCGCTATAACTTACTTTTTACTATAGATATGAAATTCAAATACCCCGTGCTCCGCCGTCCACTTCAAAAGTCAATTTTTCTATGAGCTAAAGGTTTGAATTGTTGTCCAATCAGCACTCTCCACATATGGCACTACTGTTGTAGCTAGAGCTCTGATTGGAGAACAATTCAGACCATTAGCTAAAAGAAAAATTGACTTTTGAAGTGGGCGGCATAGCTAGGGTTGCCAGCTGTGCTCCATAAAAATACCAGACGACCTATAGGTGACAGGACACGGGACGTAGCTAGGTTCACACAATGAGGCTGAATTATCAAGCTCCAAAGACCGCTGCTCCATAACTTGTCTGCCTGCTCTGAGGTGGCGGACAGAAATCAACCCGATCGAATACGACCGGGTTGAATATCACCCCCCTGCTAGCAGCAGATTGGCCACGAATCTGCAGGGGGCTGCTTGTGCAATGATAAATGCCGACAGCATATGCTGACGGGATTTATCGATGTGCAGCGGACATGATACGCTACATTGTATCATGTCTGCTCACACGTTAATAAATATGCCCCAATGTCCCCACAAAAGCTCAACCTTAGGTCCCACCCTTGATCCCACCACATATATTTTTCACCCCTTGGTTGCCAGTAACACATGTATGTAGCCAGAAGTAAACACCCAGCAATGATTGAACACCCCTTTGGTTGCCTGTAACACTTATAATAGAAAATGCACAGTGTAACTTTTTTTAGCCATATTTCCAATGCATAAATTACATTTAGCTGACAGGGGTCCAGTATTTTAGTACAGATTGTACTGGACAGTCTGCTAAATTACTGGACACCATATTTGTATGGTTCAGTTCAACTATAATTAATATAACATTGATACAGACATAGAGGCTTCTGAATGTGGGGACTCTACTATTACTAGTACTATTAGCTACACTGCACAATTACATATGCTTATTAGTATGGCACCAAACAATTCACAAACAGCACCTTCTTCCTGTAATAATTGATGCCAGTGGAACAGAGGATACTGCTTTCCTCTCAAATATCAAAATGTACAAATCCATAGCACCAAAGCTTATAGAGAAATCTTAGAAATTTATTTTTACCACAGGTACAAACATATGCGACGTTTCGGGAGCCATTTAATCATGCATGATTAAGGGAATGGCTCCCGAAACGTTGCATATGTTTGTACCTGTGATAAAAATAAATTTCTAAGATTTCCCTATAAGCTTTGGTGCTGTGGATTTGTACATTTTCTTATTAGTATGGCAGGTAACCCAAAAGGTAATCACATGACATGATCCTGAGGCTCAGACATAGCTCTGTAGATATTACCGGGCCAAAGCAGTTTATGTCATTTTAATAATCTATTCCCAACATATATGCACTGGAAACTCAGGATTTAAAATGGGAGTTTTGTTAGAACTTAAAGGGACAGTAAATACTTTGTAATTACAAGACATTTCTGTAACTGTCCTACAGAATAACATATCAGCCAAGTGTAAACATTTGTTTAACAAAATAAAATTCTGTTTACCGCAATTGGTTTTCAATAGAAAAACTGCACCCAACACTCGGCTTATTTGGAGGAGCCAAATAAGTTTGAGTCGGCAGACAACAAGGCTAATCATTGCCATTAAAGGGACAGTCTAGTCAAAATTAATCTTTCATTATTCAGATAGGACATGTAATTTTAATCAACTTTCCAATGTACTTTTATCTTTTAATTTGCTTTGTTCTCTTGGTATTCTTATTTTAAACAAAACCTAGGTAGGCTCATATGCTAATTTCTAAGCCCTTGAGGGCTGCATATTGATTTTTAAATTCCTTTTCATAACAAGAGACTGATAAGTTCATGTGGGTCATATAGATAACACTGTGTTAATGTACAGGGAGTTATTTAAGAGTTAGCACAAGACAATACTACATGCAAGTCAATAGATAATAAACAGTCACAGTCATGTGATCAGGGGACTGGAAGAAGGTTCTTAGATACAAGGTAATCACAGAGGTAAAAAATATATTGATATAGCTGTGTTGGTTATGCAAAACGTGGGAATGGGTATTATCTATTTTTTAAAACAATAATTTTTTTATTGTAGACTGTCCCATTAAGTTAGTAAAAAAGTAAATTGTTTTGCAGTTGTTATTTATTAAAGACAATTAGGAAAAGATTTAATGCAGAGTTAGTTCTGAAAAGTCAGCAGGATGCAGTTCCAACTCAATGTACAATTTACAGAGCTAAATTACATGAAAAGGGGCAAAATAAATAATGAGTATATTACAAAGTTGTTTTATTATGCATAATTAAACATCTTATGTTAAAGCTACACTAATAACATAACTAACAGTCATGGTATAATGTGATGCCTGGTTGTCATGGTGACAGCCTTAGGGGAGTGGCTTATATGATGCAGCAGTTATGTCACAAAACCAAATGACAACACAAAGTCACCAACCTCATAACTGCTGCTCACTTTACTAGAGTTGCCAGATTGATCCTGCTGAGCTTCAGTAATCACTGACATGCAGATATTAGTTATTTCACAGCTAGGACATTACAGTAAAGATAGTGCTTTACAACCACAGCTCTGAATATGTGCTAGTATGAAGAACAGTGATTACCTCCAACACAATGCAAATGGTATCCGGTGGGAGCTGCAGGTATGAACACCAATTATTACAGGTAGTGTTACCATGATCACCCAAACTGAGTAGCTGAATAATACTTAATCACATTTATATATATTGTAAAATAATACAGATAAATGACAGAAGTAATAGCTTAAACTTTGTAGCTTCCTATGGGCACCAATACTCTGAGACAAAGCATAGCATACAAACTGTACATAATAATGATCAATATTATCTTCACACCTTTATTTAAAAATACATACCATTTGATAAATATTTTCATTTTTAAAATAATTATTTTAAACATATTATAGCGTTATAAGTATTATAGCCGTAACTGTAGGATACAACAAGGCCTTTCTGTGCTTCCACTACATATCTTTATAAGACTTGCAGCTGGCAGTAAAGGCTTTAAACCAGCTTTAAGGATGGTAAGAATTACTGCATCATTAGTCTGCAAATGTTTTAAAGCAAGGACTTCTATTAAAGGCCTAAGATATAAACCCCACAGCATGGGTGTGTAATTTATATGCTGCAAACTCCCTGTTGCTGGGACCCTCATTAAACACTGTACTGTAAGGTGCAGCATCTGATGCAGCTGTTTGTTCTGCTTGACCCGGATGAAGAAAAGACAACTGGCGATCTGAAATAAATTCAGATCAGACTGATGCGCATCTGGGCAGCAGTATACGCGCTGATGGCAGATGTCCTCACGCTGCACACTCACTGGTGCTGGGACCCTCATTAAACGCTGTACTGTAAGGTGCAGCATCTGATGCAGCTGTTGGTCTGCTTGACCCAGATGAAGAAAAGACAACTGGCGATCTGAAATAAATTCAGATCAGACTGATGCACATCTGGCCAGCAATATACGCACTGATGGCAGATGTCATCACGCTGCACACTCACTTGTGCTGGGACCCTCATTAAACACTGTACTGTAAGGTGCAGCATCTGATGCAGCTGTTTTTTCTGCTTGACCCGGATGAAGAAAAGACTGATGCGCATCTGACCTGCAGCATGCACGCTGATAGCAGATGTCCTTCAAGGATTTTTATATTACTAAACTGTAAGTATCTAAGGTAAGATTTTTTGAGATTAACAAGTTTGTAAGCTCTTTGAGCAAGACATCTCATTACCACACTAAATTGTAAATACAGATCCGACAGACATGTGCAGTGAGGTCAGATCATTTCTCATATTTCTGTTGCACTTTTCCTTTACTTTCCCATTTCATAAAAATCTTTAGCTTTAATTTAGTTCTGTTCTGTATGTTTAAAGCTTTCTGTACTTTTCAAGGCTTAATAATATAAGATATACAAATCATCTCTGTGACACTAGAACTTGAATTATAACACCAACAATAAAGCATAATTACACTTACACTGCTACAACTTTAATAAACTGACATTAAATCAATTTGAATGGCTTAAATCCACTTTCACTGCACATATCTGTATAATGTAATAATGTTAAGGATCTTGGCGAAGAGAATACAATGATATGATTAATATGTTTGCACTTATATCCTCAATGCAAGCCTTGATGTAGGGACACCAATAATACTACTAGGTTATAAGCACCTTGCAGCTGGTTTACAATTTTATCTGAGCACTGAAGCACTCTGGAACAAGAACTACCATGTCTGTGACACTAAACTTAAATGTCTACAGTCACTGAGGGACAAGTACTACTGTTGAATTTTTAAAGCAGAGAGTCCTAGTGAAGCACAAGATTTGATACGTCATGGGATGGTCCTGTATTTTTTACCTCAGATTTGAACCTGAAAAAAATACTGCATTATAAGGTACAGTGTGTCATGCACCTATCTTCTTGCATTGGATGAAAAATCCTTACAAGATGTGCATAGACTGATTCATATCTGGAAAGCAGTATAACAAAGACTGGAATACTTTATGGCAGTGGAAGATTGAAGGTTTCAGAGGGACTAGTGTTATGTCACATGCTGAGTGCAGTCTTACATCAGGGATTTATTTTATTGCTCTACATTGTAAGTACCTGGAGGTAAGTTCTCCTTAAATACAAGGTTGTAAGCTCTTTCAGTAAAACACTGAAACACTAGATTGTAAGCTCCTTGGAACAGGGTCTGAACTTACACCCATGGAAATCCTTTAGAGCAGGGACTCCCATTGTGCCAAATAAATGTATGGTTGTTAATAGAGTGAGATAAACCCTCCATTTAGTTAGTTCAGCAAGGAATAAATATACAATGGATAGAATATACAAATTATCCAACAGAGTGTATTACTAACTCAAAATGCATTTTTAATATGGCACCCCATATACTCCTGTCAGTTTAAACCAGTATTGTAGCAAACTGTGAAATACATGAGGCTTAAATAACACAGCATCAACCATAGGCAGCCTGTTTCGCTACTTTGGGACTCTTTCTCACTCAAGTCATTATGGTTGATGCTGATGTCCTCGAGCATTCCACCCTTTGCTATAGGGCTGCCCATTATATTGAAATGGATTTTGAATATAAGTGTTGCTATTTTGCACAGATAAGTATATTTGTTTTTTGCTAAGATTAATACAATGGAGGGATGAGCCCCAAACGGGCCAAACAGGCTGTCTATGGTTGGTGTTGCTGTTCTGCTCAAGCATTCATTTCACGCTTTGCAAGTGTGGTTACGAAAATGTATGTCATTATCAGCAAAACTGGCATATAGCCGTAAATCTAAAATGAATGCTTGAGTCCAATAACATAGTACCTACATCATACTGAAGAGCCCCAAGGAGGGCGAAACAACCTGCCTATAGTGAAAAAAACACTATGAATTTGTAGCATTACAATACATTATTCCCCTGCAAGACACCACTCTTTTTGTACTGGGTTTGTATGTAAGCAGAACTACTATAGAATAATAAGGCTTCCATATATCATAAGATTTGAGATTTTGCCTGATTTCCAAGTGCCCTTGACATATTAAAAGGGTTCCCATCTAAAACTATTAAATAGTCAGATGTTCTGCACATATCTGCAATAAATATATTTGTATATTCATATATGAGGACACAAAGAATATCTGTTAATAATAGCAGCAACTGGATCACCTGAAAACCCCTACCAGTTATGTCCATGCTTATTTCAGTGCAGGCCTTTATTTCCCAAGTTGCCTACTTTCCTCATCAGTCAGTGCCATAATGGTCTAGCTATCTATAATTGGACCACTACTCAGATAAACAGAAAAGCATCCCTTAGAAATTATAATCCATACTGTATAAATGTAGACGTCAAAATCCTCACATTTTCATACATGACGTAAAAAAACAAGCTCATCATACTCTAACACACCTAGTAAAGAAGGCTTGATTACAGTATACTGAGAAATTGAAAAACAGCCCTACTAATACTAAGTGCTTAACTGTGTATTTACTATATATATCTCACATTACAATGTTCTGCACAAAGAGGAATATTCATATATATATATATATCTAAACCTATATATAATCAGGTATATATATATATATATATATATATATATATATATATATATGCAAATATCCATCAGATATACATTTAAATATCCTTTTAAAGGGACATAAAACACTTAATAAATGCTAGATAGAATGATGCATTCAAAGAAAAGATAAGTCTGAAAATAACATGTAGATGTATTATTTAAAGTTTCCTTAGCTGTTTCAACATTGACCAAATAAGTGTAACGTTTTAGTGTCTATAAAACAATGGGAGCTGCCATGTTGTAACTTAGGTTACTTTCTCTACTGTGGCCAATTATGGACAGTTATAAATAGTTCAGTAGAGTGTGCAGCCAATGGCTGTTAGAAAAATAACAGTGTTCTGCACTTCAATTTCTAACAGGAACGGAAAAGTTCACAATCTCAGAATGGAATTAAAGGAAAAAGAGATAAAATAAATAATGAAAGTATATTGACAAGTTTTATATATATATATATATATATATATATATATACGATTTATAATTTTATATTACCATTTCAACGAGTTTAATGTCCCTTTAAGAATAAATAGAACATATTTTGCTATGCACAGAATATTAGATTATGAAAGATGCAATATTATCTTCTTATGTTACGCTTTTAAATAACAGCGATCGTGTATGTGCAACTTGTGGGTGTTAGGTATTTTTTCAACTTTTCAGCTCTATGGAAGTCTATGAAGGGAATGCGATTTTGCATTCGCAACTTCTCAAAGTCTAATTTTACTGTGACGTTACGAACATGAGAGAGCAAACTTTTTACTTTCAACTCATAATACAAGCATGAATCTCAGAGAGCAAAACATTACTTATAACAGTTTTAATGCTTGAACGTGAGTGCAAACTACTGCTCCACTCGTAATCTAGCCCATAGCTTGTATTTGCAGGGGGAATTCGAATTTCAGATCTATATTAAAAAGTAAGTTAAACAGCATCTTTGTTACAACTGATTAATTAAACTCAATCTAAAATATCACTAACATTCTAGATCTGTTTTTTTAAAGGGGAGATAGCAAAAGAAAAAACATGGTGACTATGAAACAGAGATTTTTTAATAAAACATATCACCCAATATTAAAGGGCCATTATAGTAGAAAAATGACATGCTCTTATTCGTTAGATCATGTCCTTTTATCACTAACGACACTGCAATTTTATGTTTTTAACCTCCGCATAGAGGTTAATGGACATGTCATTTTAAACATTCTATTTTACTTATATTATCAAATTGTCTCCATTCTCTTGGTATCTTTTGTTGAAAAGCAGCAATGTAAGCTCAGGAACGTGCACGTGTCTAGAGCACTATATGGCAGCAATATTTCCTGCCATATAGGGCTCCAGACACCTACCTAGGTATCTCTTCGACAAAAAATACCATGGAAACAAAGCAAATTAATCATGAAAGGTAATTTTGAGGTTTTATATCCCTTTAAAGTACAACACAGGAGCAGCAGAAAACAGAAATGGCCAGTGACCCAATCAGCAGCAGTAGTCCGACAAATGTGACTGCTTCGCTGCACAGTTTTTAATATTAATCTTGTTTATTTTTAATTTCTTAAAGTGTCATAAAAATGATAAAAGAACATGCTATAATATGTTAAACCATGTTATCATTGCACTATTGCTTATATGTAATTATGTTTACCTCCTACAAAGGGGTTAAACACAAAGTTAAAGACAGTGTAAGGTCAAATTAAGTTTTATGATTCAGAGTGTGCAATTTAAAAAAAACTTTCCAAATTACTTATTTTATCTAATTTTATTATTTGGGGTAGATTTATCATACCCCGGGCAGACATGATTCGCTATAGCGAATCATGTCCCCCCCTGCATCACTAAATGCCGACAGCATATGGTGCACAAGAAGTTCTGGTGAACTGCTTGTGCAATGCTGCCCCCTGCAGATTTGCGGCCAATCGGCCACTAGCAGGGGGTGTCAATCAACCCGATCGTATACGATCAGGCGGATTGCTGTCCGCTGCCTCAGAAGTCGTGGACGAATTAAGGAGCAGCAGTCTTAAGCGCACTGCTTCTTAACTCCTGTTTCAAAAACATTCGGAGCTTGATGAATGGGCCATATTGTCTTTGTATCCTTTGTTAAAACACATATGTAGTAATGCTCAGGAGCACTGGAGCAGCAATGTTGTACTGAGAGCAAGCTCATCATTGGTGGCTGCACATATATTCTCTTGTCATTGGCTCACCCTGTGTGCACAGCTAGATTTCAGTAGAGCATTGTTGCCCCTTCAACAAAAGATACCAAGAGAATGGTGCAAATTTGATAATAAAAGTAAATTAGAAAGTTGATTAAAATTGTATCCTCTGAAAGAAAAAAAAATGGGTTTCGTGTACCTTTAAAGAAAACTCCAGAACAGCAATGCACTACTGGGTACTAGCTGAACACATCTAGTCAGCCCTTGACAAGAGGCATATGTGTGTAGCCACCAATCAGCAGCTTGCTCCCAGTAGTGCATTTCTGCTCCTGAGCCTTCCTAGGTGTGAATATCACACATGATACCAAGAGAACAAAGACAAATTCATTAAATAAGTAAATAAAAAGTCTCTCAAATTTGAGTGTTCTATCTGCTCCGTGAAAGTTTCATTTTGACTTTCATGCCTCGTTAAATATCAACCATTGATTTGAAAATATTAATTATATTACTTAAAAGCTTTTACAGAAGACTTTCAATGCCCTTGAATCTCTTTTTTATGCAAACCTCAAATTATTGTCCAGACTGTGTAATAATTAGACAGCAAATAGCAAAATAAAAATAGAAAATTTTGCTAGTTTGTCTTGGTTATATGTAGAAAAAAACTCATATTTTTTCTGTAATAGTCTGCAAATAAAACAAAAAGAATTGAAAGCAAAATAATTACCTTGAATACATTTTGACAAGTCGCGTAGATTAAATACATAATGAGATTTTGCGGGAGTTGGGAGAAGATCAATGCTCATCCTGTGGTAAATTTCCACTGCGGCTTCAACTATGTTTACTGAAGCTTGCTTCACTGCTTGAGGAAAATCTGTCAAAAATCCATTTAGGATCGCCTAAATACAGGAAAATGAATTCAAACAAATTAGTAATGTTTTCAGCAAATTGTAATTTGTAATGAATACTTGGAGAAAAAAATGGAAAAGAGATGTGATCCTGCAGTCATTTACTGTCATTAGTCTTCTTGAAAACGTTTATTGTTTAAAAACATAGATAATCCCTTTATTACCCATTCTCCAGTTTTGCATAACCAACACTATTATATTGATACACTTTTTACCTCTGTGGTTACCCTGTAGCTAATCTTCTGCAAACTGCCCCCTTATTTCAGTTCTTTTGACAGACTTGCATTTTAGCCAATCAGTGCTGACTTATAGATAACTGCACGAGAGTGAGCACAATGTAATCTATATGGCACACATGAACTAGTGCTGTCTAGAAATTAGTATATGAGCCTACCTAGGTTTAGCTTTCAACAAAAAAGAAAGCAAATTTAATGATAAAAGTAAAATGGAAAGTTGTTTAAAATTGCATGCCCTAAGTGAATCATAATTTTGACTAGGCTATCTCTTTAATATCTTAAAGGGGTATTAAATCTATATTTCTATCTATCTATCTCAATCTTTCTATCTATGTATCACTTTCTGCCTTTCTTTCTCTCTCTCTCTCTCTCTCTCTCTCTCTCGCCCCCTTATGTCAATATATTCTAAAAGAAAGTGGACTGAACCTCGTGCTGATGAGTGGCGATATGTCTCCCATAGGATATAATGGGGAAAAAGTTTTCTGTGTAGTAACACTTAAAATTATTCATATGTATACTCAGTTTCCCTGTATATTCACTAGATTTGTCACACTGGGAAATATTGCCACTGAAAAGCAGGTGAGACTAATGTGGCTGAATAGGGATAGCTAAGAAAGAGGACAGTGCTTTGAATATTAGAAATCCACGGCAATGTTTCCCCATTAAAATACAGGTAACTCCCATGGAATGCCCAGTAAACTCCCACAGAACACCTATATATTCGTCATGTCTGCGATAGACATTATAAATAAAGACAAAAAAACACTTCCTATTAAAACTATAGGAGCTGGGGATTGTATAGTATAATGTTAGAATATGTATGTAAACTGTAAGCGTGAGTGCACTAATGTTCTATTGTGTCCTTAGCTGTGTATTTTTACTTATTTTAAGATTGCGATTGCATGTTTATAATATTCCTATTTCACAATATTGCGATCACGATCTGTAGCAGACGTTCTATAATAATATATATCTTTAGATATATATATTAATATCAATTGTATTACTCTCAAAATGAATTATAAACTATTTAACTTTAGAATGTATTATTTAAACATGTTTAAAATATATTTATTTTAATATACAATACATATGGCTTTAATACAATAATTACTTTTGAGGGAAATAAATATTTTTATTTATGTTTCTAAAAGAATCAATCAATTTGCTGCATTAAGTAAATCTCCTTTCTAGCAAGGATGTCGGAAGAGTTGAAGGCGGGAATTTTTTTTTATTTAAAGTCTAGTCAAAATTAAACTTTCATTATTCAGATAGGAAATGCAATTTTAAACAACTTTCCATTTTACTTTTATCATCAAATTTTCTTTGTTCTCTTGGTATTCTTTTTTGAAAGCTAAACCTAGGTAGGCTCATATGCTAATTTCTAACCCCTTAAAGGCCGCCTCTTATCTTAGGGCATTTTGACAGGTTTTCACAGCTAGAGGGCGTTAGTTCATGTCTGCCCAATAGCTAACATTGTGCTCACGCACAGGGAGTTACCCAGTAGTCAGCACTGATTGGCTAAAATGCATGTCTGTCAAAAGAACTGAAATAAGGGGGCAGTCTGCAGAGGCTTTGATACAAGGTAATCACAGAGGTAAAAAGTATTTTAATATAACCATGTTGGTTATGCAAAAATGGGGAATGGGTAATAAAGGGATTATCTATCTTTTTAAACAATAAAAATGCTGGAGTAGACTGTCCCTTTAAACTGCTTATGAGAGCGGAAGGGTTACATAGCTCTTTTGGGGATTTTAACGCGTTGAGCTTTGCTGAATAAATTTGATTTTTTTCTTAACGAAGCTGTAATCTAATTTTAATATCGCAATAAACCTGCTGAAGTTTGGATCTTTTTTCCAGTTAGTAGTGTCCTTTATAATTCGCATTGGGTTTGCCAAGCCATTGTGGTTTTTAATCCAAATCCATAGTGTTACAAAGAGGCTGTATATCCTCGGGAACCTATTTTAAATAAAATTAGCTTTGTTTGCTATCATTTGTTAAAGAAGAAACAATGCACTATGGGAGCTAGCTAAACATATCAGGTAAGGCATATATGTGCAGCCGCCAATCAGCAGCTCCTGAGCCTACCTAGGTATTCTTTGCAAAAAAGGATAGCAAGTGAACAAAGCAAATTTGATAATAGAAGTAAACTGGAAAGTTGTTTTGCATACTCTGTGAATCATGAAAGAAAAATATGGGGATTCAAGTGGTAATTACTTACTAAGAACGTGTTTACACTAATAAATATAAAACTTTCTGTTTGCGTAGATTTCACATTTGAATATAAATTGTATTACGTAAGTGAAGTTGCCACATATCACAGCTGAATTTATGGATGTATAGTGAATATGGCATCTGTAATACAGATTCAAGAACAGAATGTTTATACTTCCATCTGTCACACTGATGATGATAGACTGAGTATAAACAATGAAGAGCTGGAGGAGTGACCATCTGGATCCAGGTTACAAGGGACAATAGGAGAAGATAAACAGGTTTCAAAAAGACATCGACCCTCAAAGATTTAAAAGATTAAACGTCCAATTTTATTAAGTACAAAAAGTACAAAAAAGGATAAAAATAATACAGCAGAGCAGTATCCAAAATATTTTCAGGTAGTAGGTAAGATCACAGTCTTACGCGTTTCAGCATTAATTTGCCGTAATCATAGACTCTAGGGACAATAGGAGTCAGCTGAGGCACTATAGCTGTTATCACTGTTATGACTTGTAATGATAGCAAATACTAAGCCGTGATTGTTGCATAACAGGATTGTAATTTTATCTCAAAACAAAATACCAGTTCAGCCCATGTTATTATATATAGTAAAGTCAGTGATTTATATCTTTTAACTAAATAATAACTTAGGCATTGGAGGAATCTTATTTCATCCAATAAGCTGCAAGCACGTGATCACAACAATGCAAGTTTGTGATTCTGCATCTTACAGGGAAGTGTATGTTTAATTAACAGGAATCATATTCATATAAAATAACAAAACAGACTGTAATATTAATTATGCTTAGATCAAAATTACATTTTTACAATGTAGGTTAATGTCTAGGGGTAGATTTAATAAGCAGCGGATTGTGCTTTCTACACCCGTAGTTTCTGGCTTGCCGGAAACTTAAAGGGAAAGTCTAGTCAAAATTAAACTTTCATGATTCAGATAGGGCATGCAATGTTAAACAACTTTCCAATTGACTTTTATCATTAAATTTGCTTTGTTCCCTTAGTGGTATTTTTGAAAAGCTAAACCTAGGTAGGCTCAAACTGATTTCTAAACCATTGAAAACTGCCTCTTAGCTCAGAGCATTTTGAAAGTTTTTTCCCAGTTAGGCAGTACTAGTTCATAAGTGTCATATGGATAACATTGTGCTCACTCCTGTGGAGTTATTTAGGAGTCTGCACTGATTGGCTAAACTGCATGTCTGTCAAAAGCACTGAGATAAGGGGGCAGTCTGCAGAGGCTTAGATACAAGGTTATCACAGAGGTAAAACATATATTAATATAAACATGTTGGTTATTCAAAGCTGGGGAATGGGTAATAAAGGGATTATCTATCTTTTTAAACAATAAAAAATTCTGGTGTAGACTGTCCCTTTAAGTTAAGAAGCAGCGGTCATAAGACCGCTGCTCCTTAACTTGTCCTTTACCTTTTACTTTTAAACTCTATTAAAGGGACATGGAATCCAATAAACTCACACTCATTAAAGGGACATGAAACCCAATTTTTTTATTTCATGATTAAAAAAGAACATGCAATTTTAAACAACTTTCAAATTTGCTTCATTCCCTTGATATCCTTTGCTGAAAAACATACCAAGATAGGCTCAGTAGCTGCACACATTTGCCTCGCGTGATTGGCTCACCCATGTGCATTGCTATTTTTTTATTTTAATAAATTGGGATAGCTGTTACAAGTTGCGCTTCTGCTAGCGAGACTAAAGCGCTACTGCACATGCACACAGCTAAACATGCTGTTTATTAAATCAGAGCCCTTGGCATTTTCTGTCATCGTTTGCCAACCTTCCCTGCTACAACCTAAGAAACAGACTTTGGGATATAGGAATAATTGTCATTCTGCTTTGTATCTATTTACTCTAAATTTAGCACAGTCTATAAAACTGATGTGACATAAGCTCTGGTTGAATATTCATTGCTACAAATGACTTTCTGGCCTGGACTACTGTGAAAATAACCACCATCAAGTCAATTATCAAAAAGACACTGGATACCTTTGTTTGTTGTCTGTAATGTTGACCTTTATTGTATATCACTGATCACATTTTTTAAGCTAAATATAATGAAATCCGTTATTTTGCTTGTAACACTGTGTTCGTTATTTGTTCATTTATACTATCTTTTATGTGATCAGAGAAAAATCTCAGTTTTAACCTCAGTAAATAAATTGTATTTTTTCAGTGATAATATCTGGGCAACATTTTAAGCGCTTAAAATTATGCTTTTTTTTTTTGCATTGCTTAGGTTGGCTTAGTCAGTCTGTAATTGTCTAATGTTATTTGATGTATACCTGTAAGAAAAGAATAAAGGGGGTTTAATTAGATATTTGCAGTATGGCTTACAGCAGGAGAGTTAATGCTAAGGGCCACATTTAACAAACGCTGAATGGACAAAGTTTGCTCCCGTAAACCCAGATTTGCATAATCAACAAATGCAAGATAACAATACAATACAATAGCATTTACTCTGAATTTCAAATGAGTAGTAGATTCTTTTCTAACACATTTTAAAGTTATGTATATTTCCACTCCCCCTGTACCATGTGATAGCAATCAACCAATCACAAATGCATATACGTATAGTCTGAGTTCTTGCACATGCTCAGTAGGAGCTGGTGACTCAAAAAAAGTGTAAATATAAAAGACTGTGCACATTTTTTTTAATGGAAGTAAATTGGAAAGTTGTTTAAAATTACATGCTGTATCTGAATCATGAAAATTTAATAAAACCTGAGTGTCCCTTTAAAGGGACATTAAACACTAAATACATTTTAAACAGCTTTCTAATTTACTTCTATTATCTAATTTGTTTCATTTTCTTAGCATCATTTGTTGAAGGAGCAGCAATGCACTACTGGTTTCAAACTGAACACATGGGTGAGCCAATGACAATCGGTATATATATGCAGCCACCAATCAGCAGCTAGAACCTAGGTTCTTTGATGCTCCTGAGCTTGCAAAGATAAACCTTTCAGCAAAGGATAACAAGAGAAGGATGCAAATTAAATAATAGAAGTAAATTAGAAAGTTGTTGAAAATTGTATTCGCTATCTGAATCATGAAAGAAAAAAAAAATGGGTTTCATGTCCCTTTAAAGGGACATGAAATCCAACATTTTTCTTTCAAGATTTAGAAAGAGAATACAATTTTAAACAACATTCCAATTTACTTCTATTTATCTCATTTGCTTCATTATTTAGATATCCTTTGTTGAGGAAATAGTAATGCACATGGGTGAGCCAAACATACAAGGCATCTATGTGCAGCCACCGATCAGCATCTACTGAGCCTATCTAGATATGCTTTTAAACAAAGGATATCAAGAGAATGAAGCAAATTAGCTAAAATAAGTAAATTTGAAAGTTGTTTAAAATTGCATGCTCTATCTAAATCACGAAAGAAAAAAAATATGGGTTTCATGTTCCTTTAAGTTCCAAAATTGCAGCACCCATAATTAGAGGGAGGTGCATAAAATGTATTTAGTATACCTTTAACATTGCACAAGCAGCTTGTGCAACGTCAGCAGATCACACGCGATCAGACTAGCCTGGGGTCATTGCAAACCGCCAGCTCCGAGGTTATGAATCAGCAGTCTCATGCCTGTTACTTCTTAACTATTGGCCACAAGGCACTCTAAATCTGTATAGCTTGATAAATGGAGCCCTAAGTGTACATTAAAAATGACTTTTAAACAATAAACAAATAAAGGACCCCCTCATTTCAAAGACAATGGTCCCTGCATTTAAATAAGGATTTCAAACCAGTCTCATGATGACTATAGTAGTAATAACAATAAGACATAAGACTTTTTACGTATCCTGATAAATAAGAAAGTAGGAACTGTACAATAATGATATTCCTATGAAAGGTTTCTCCTCAAGGGAACTCAAAGCTCTTATCACAAGATCTCAGCTTTTAAGAAACCATCATCAGTTTGTAACAACAGATGCTATTACCCAACATGATGGTGCACAAATTATCAACCTTGGAACGATGAAAACAATGGCAATTGTTCGAGCCAGTGGTTTGAGCAGGTAATACAAATGTCACTTTACTGAAAACTAGTGGCTAATTGGTGCAAATGTGTTTGTATTTGCTTTGTTAAGTTTCACCTTTAGGAACATAGCATATCTACTGCCTCTATGTAGAAATGGGTGGAACGCAGGGTATGGGCTCCTTCCTACTCTAATAAGGAAGTTTTGATATCATACTGTAGCTTTTACCCAGGAATCTTTGACGAAAAGGCTTTGGGGCCTATTTATTATGGTGATCCGAAATAGCGTATCATGTCCGCTGCACATCGATAAATGCCGACAGCATACGCTGTCAGCATTTATCATTGCACCAGCAGTTCTTGTGAATTGCTTCTGCAATGCCACCCCCTGCAGATACGCGGTCAATCGGCCACTAGCAGGGGCTGTCAATCAACCCGATCATATTCGATTGATTTCTGTCCCCCGTCTCAGAGCAGGCGGACAGGTTATGGAGCAGCGGTCTTTAGAAGCCTGAAGGCTCCATACGAAGCTTGATAAATATGCCCCTATAAATGGAAATTAAAGACCTTGTAATGACAAGAATTGTCTATTGTCTTTTACCAGAGTTACATATTGACCAAGAGTGAAGATTTTCAGAATTAATTAACACTTTGATGCAATTGTTTTTTTAAAGATCTTTCACGTGACATATCTACTCCAGACTTGTTACTGGAGTACACAAGGATTGTCACAATAATTTTAGTAGAAAAACTGTTCCAGTATCTTATCTTATCACCTATGCTGAGGCGAGCTGGGGACAGATCTGCAGTGTGCACTTCCAATTTTCAGCATTGGAAAACCCTCATTTTTAGAACTTAAATTAAAATAAAACTTTAGATAACAAAGTTGTTTTTACTATGCATTACTAAAATTTTGTAATACAATCATAAAGTGTTTTACGTTCGTTTAAGAGCTTTTTAATTGAGATCATATTAACATAAATTGCAAGAATTGTATTAAGGATTACATAATGTATTGTCAGTGATAAAAGCAAGTATAGCAAATTCAAAATGCAATGTTACAGGGACATGAAACCCCAAATTATTCATTCATGTTTAAAATAGATTTTACAGTTTTAAAAAAAAATAATCCAATTTACTTATAATCAAATGTACTTTGTTCTTTTGCAAGCCTTTGTTAAAGAGCATACATAGAAATTTGCCGCTGTGAGTTAGCTGGTGATTAGTGGCTGCACATATTGTATATGTTTCTTGTCATTTGCTCACCAGATGTGTTAAGCTAGCTCCCAGTAGTGCATTGCTGCTCCTGAATCTGCTCTTCAACATAGTATACCAAGAGATCGAAGAAATTGTGATCATATTGCATGTTCTGTTTTTAATATGTTTAAATATACAAGTAATATATTGGAAATAACTAATTATAGCATTTTGTCATTAAAGCCATCCACGGCTGCAGAAAAATAGTATACAGAAAACCTTTTAAATGTATATAACTCCCCATGTAAAAATACATATGATTCTTCCACTTCTTCAAAATATTCTTTTGTAGATACAAACTGTTTTCATTTATTTATTTATTTTAGAAAAGAACTAAAATCAAGTGATTTCATCTTAAAACGACATGAAATGTATGTAATGTATATCCCTTGTGGTTGAGTTGAAGGAGTCACTGACCTGAAAAATCTGTTTAAGGCTTTGCTCTGAGGGCGTTGGCAGGCACAACATGCTGAAGTGTCTTATAAAGCGTGGAGTTACCGGATTACGACCCCCACCTGGAGGAGCGCAGGCAGCTGCAATTGTTACGTCCTAAGGGAGAAAAAAAAAAAACACATCATGCACAATTTGTGTCAAATAAGACAGTGAGATGCAGGAGAATCCTGCCAAAGCTAGGTAATGATACAAGCACCCTTTACAAATGATACTGAAAGGGATATACTGTATATATAATACTGCTGTCATAACATTGATATTTGATGAGTAAACCAATTTGTACATTATGTAAAGAGAAAAGATGATCATTATAACAATGATTATTTATTTAACAATCAGAAGGGTCAATTCCCTTTACAAAACGTATCGAATGATTTTCTACCTATATGGTCTAATGGGGATTTTTGTAGATAAATCAGATTACTTTTTTTTTTTTTAAAAAAGGACTAGAAATCCGAGACAACTACTACTTCCTAAACTCTTCGCTACCTAAGATTTGGCCTACTTAAAACAATACATACAATCTGATCACTCTGGGATTATTGACAATTATATATATATACATAACCCCCAATTCCGAAAAAGTTAATGACCCTCGACTATATTAGAACCTAATAACCTAGTCCTTCAAGAGCAGGCCTTTTTTGGAGGCTCCTTATATTCTACACAATTGCCTCACCTGTTTCACATCACCCTCTTATTTCAACTTGTCACATCGCTATTAGTCCTAAATTGCCCCTGTCCTAACTTTTTTGGAATGTGTTGCAGTCATTAGATTTGAAATTGGTTTTTATATTTAAAAAAAATACATTTGAGAACAACACTCCCCAAGGATAAATCGGTAGGATTTGGGGCATTTCACCTTCTACAGTGCAAAATAAAAGAGTCAAAGAATCTGGTCGAATCTCGGTGCCTAAAGGGCAAGGCCGAAAACCACTTCTGAATGCACATGATCTCCGAACCGTCAGACTTAATTGTCTCAGAAACCATCATGAGTCTGTAATGGATATCCTGACATGAGCTAAGGAATACTTAAACCTTTGTCAATCAACTACATTCGCCGCTGCATCCACAGATGCAAGTTAAGGCTTTACTATGCAAAGCAGAAGCCATAAATCAACACTGTCCAGAAGCGCTGCCAACTTCTCAGGTCTCAGTCTCATCTAAGATGAACAGTGGCACAGTAAAATCGTATTTTGTGGTCCGATGAGTAAAAATTTCAAATAGTAGAGAATTTGTGGAGATTATGTAGCCCAAAATAAGGCAACGAAGGCCCTGTACTATTGCGCAGCTGAAGACATGCATAATGGATGAATGGGGGAAAACTCCACTTGCTAAGCTTAAAGGGGCAGTAAACCTACAAAATAATGTTATATAATTCTGCACATATCGTGCCATTAAACTGAATGTAGTTCGCTCCCGCTCTGGTCTAGCAGTGCCCAAACGCTTACTAAATGCTTTTTCGACTGTCCCAACTTTTTTTTGGAGTGTGTTGCAGTCATCATATTTGAAATGAGTGTAATATTTTAAAAAATACATTAAATTCACAAAGTAAATCATCAAATAATGTGTTAATAATGTGTTTTCAATATAATTCATGGTGAATTTTTAAATTACTCTTTTTGTTTATTTTTTTTTTGCATTGTACTGTTTCAAAATCAGTTAAACATTGTTTTCAAAGTGTCCTAATGTCATCATCAATGTTTAACTTTAATACTAATGTCACATATACATACTTTCAAAGTATAATACACAATGTAATAAATGGCACTTACAAGTTCTGATGAGTGATCAATGACACAAGTATCAAGCAATTTGATTCGTTAGTGATAGCATATAATGTATATTTAAATCAGATTGGCTGATGTCATAAATCATGTGATTATGCATTTCCCAATCAAAAGTGGTGGAAAATGTCACTAGTTTGTGGGTTGTTTAGGAGTTTGAGTATTGCGTCAAATTTGGTGCAAAATGCAGTGGGACTTGTATTACATACGTTAAACATGGTGAAATTAGATTGATCAAAAAAAGGAAGTTAGCTATAGTATGTAATGTATTTATTTCATTTGTATCCCTATATCTACTAGTCCTGCTGCCAGACAGTCATTACCTGTCATTAAAACTACTTTTGAAATGAATCTGTCCCTTGAAATTATATGTGATTATAATATTATTATTTAACATATTATTTAGATACTAAACATGTGTCTTTGTTTTCTGTGTGATTTAGAAATAGTATACAATTATAATCAACTTTCTAATTTACATAACTATGTAATAAGCTTCATTCTCCTGCAGCATCTAACATAACCTTTCTGGGTTTTCAGACTCCCATTGGTTTCTATGGCATTCGCGTCCTTGAATGTTTGATAAATTGGCAATAGAGTCGAATGTGAATTCAAAACATCTGGAATGACGCAACATCGATCTGCGTCGGATTCAGATTGCGGGAGCGTACATTATGTCAAATTTCAACATTTGACGATGTTGATGCTTTGTTAATTACGGCTGATTCAATTTGCGTCGAATATGACGTGAGATTCAAGCAGATTCCATCGTATTATATCAGTTGAAGCTTTGATAAATCGGCCCCCATGTTTTAAGAAGTAATCATTATGGAGTCAAATGAATCAGCCAGATAAATTAGTTTCTCTTCCTTTGTTGGACAGTATAACATTCAACAGCACAGATTTCATACACAGAATATGTTGACATATATAATACTACTACTAATGATAATAATAATAACAACAAAACAATAACATTATTATTAATAATAATATTATAAAATGAATAAGCTCACTAGAGATTGCAGCCCAGACTATATAAATGTTACCTTGTGCACATACTTTACATTTATAACAGATTGCATTTTGAACACTGGGTTGTATTTGCTATTTGGGTTCCCCAGGAGTGCTGTGAAGTAAATGGAGCAAACAGATAAAAGATAAGAACTACGCCAGCCCTACCAGGGGGTACAACCTTGTAGATATTTATAGGGACTATGTATTCTCTGGCTCTAGGAACACAAATATCTGAATAAAGCTGGGAGAATGAAATTATTTTTTTGACAAATACAGTTTAAAATCTTCTATACAAAGGTTTTCAGAATATTTGCTCAGACAAAAGAGCAGAAAAAATAAACTACATTTTTTGTTACAAGAAAGTAATGATTTTTCTATCACATCAAGAAGAGACAGTTCATTAGTATTAGGGGAATAAAAGTCCGGTCATGCATGTTCATATCCAAGCATAACTGTATTTGCAGAAAAAGGAAAACTAATTCTACACTAGACCATAAAAGGGACAGGAAAGTCGAAATTAAACTTGCATGATTCAGATAGAGCATGTCATTCTAAGACACTTTTAAATTAACTTCTATTTTCAAATGTGCTTTGTTCTTTTGGTATCCCTTGTTAAAAAGGAATATGCACATATCCTACACCAGTGGTAGCTGCTGCTAATTGGTGCCTGCACACATTTGTCTCTTGTGATTGGCTAACTAGATGTGTTCAGCTAGTTGTCAGTAGTGCAATGCTGTTTCTTCAGCAAAGGATAACAAGAGAATGAAGCAAAGGTGATATTAGAAGTAAATTGGAACGTTGTTTGAAATTGTATATTCTGTCCAAATCATGAAAGAGAATGTTGGGATTTCCTCTCACTAATAAAAATTATCCCGAAAGAAACGGTGAAAATTAAAGGGATATAACAGTGCAAATAGAAAAATCTTTATTTTTGTATTGCACTGTTGCTTATATATAACTGCGTGTTTAACCCCTGCACAAGGGATTAAAGACATACATAAAGTCAGCTGCAGAGCCTACTGAACACATTTGGTGAGCCAATCACAAGAGACAAATGTGTGTAGTCACTAATTACCACCTAGCTTCCAGTAGTGTAGAATATGTACATATTATTTTTCAACAAAGGATATCAAGAGAACAAAGTAAATTTGAAATGATAAATTACTTTAAAAATGTCCTAAAATGACATGCTCTAGCTTTATAATGCAAGTTATCTGGACCATGCACGTTTTATTTTTATTTTTCTATCCCTTTAAGCAGTCATTTTATATAGACTAATTAGCTAAGCTCTTTTTTACTGAAATAATTGGCAGTTAAAGACTGAAGCCTGGTATAAGAAAGTAAAAAATAGACACAAACATCTCTGTGGAGCCAGATTGTCAAATGGGTATAGGTAATTCATTTCTGTCTTAAGTACACCTTGCACTTACAACATTTTTCTACAGTATTCCAATACATTAACATGCCAGCCAATTATGAAATACATTAGAACAGATTGACACTTTGCTTTAATAGTTTTTCAGTTGTCAAAGTCCATCCATCACTTTCCTCTTTTGGAAGAGTCAATTTGGATTTGATTCTGAAGATTACAGGGTTTGCCACTGTTATTTTGTTATCAAAATCTCTATTGTTTGGCTTCAGCAGAAATGAACAAGATAACAAACTGTAAATTAGGGATGGTTATGTAGCAGGGTTAGGCTTATGAAGCTTATCATGTGCTCTTTCAGTTTTTGGGACTAAAAAAATTCACATTTCTCAGCCTTACAATACAGGAAAAAGGGCCAAAACATATATATTAATACATTGTTGTATTATGCATTATTAAGCATTTTATATTGCAATCTCGTAGTGAATACTGCCCCTTTAAATATAATGTGTTCCTAGTATTTGGAAGATATAACACAAACCTCATATTTATAGACCGCCTATACTTTAAGGACCACCCATAAAACGTATTATCTAACAGCAGGTAACCTTATATCATACGATATTGCCAAATTTTATTTCGTACAGCCAATATCCTTCAATATCCTGTTTGTATCGAGAGGAAGCTTAATGTATTTACAATATTACTTCAAAATTATATATATTCCAAACGTACTGTTAGAATTGTTCCAGGTTGCTCACAATACAAACATGATCTTTACATAAAAAGCAGCACGTTTAAAATACCAATGAAATTGCTAAATAAAAACAATTTACCTGTATTTCTTTCCAAAACATTTTTTCTCTGTCATAAAACCCTCGGAAATCTTGGTACTGGCGCAGCAGTTCAATTGGCGGTTGAGAACCATATCGATCTAATTTTGGCATGTTTAAATCATCAACAAATATGATGACTCTTTTGTTACCCGGAGCACCTGCATAAAATAAGAAAAGATTCATGGATAAAATTAGATATGAAACAGTTCATCTCAGGAAATTAGAACCTCAAACAACATGGACCCATGAGGTAATGAAAAACTAATGGAAAGCCTTTACGGATAAATACTAGAGGCATCACCATGTATGTGGGGGCCGCAACCAAAAGTAGAGGGGCCTCTAATAAATGCAAAAGAACTACTAATGACATAAGGAAACTCACCTATATGTATCCAGATGGATAGATAGACAGCCATAGATAGATAGATAGATAGATAGATAGATAGATAGATAAAGCCATAGACATATATATATATATATATATATATATATATATATATATACAGTGAGGGGAAACATTATTTGATCCCCTGCTGATTTTGTACGTTTGCCCACTGACAAAGAAATCAGTCTATAATTTTAATGGTAGATTTATTTGAACAGTGAGAGACAGAATAACAACAAAAAATCCAGAAAACACATTTCAAAAAAGTTAGAAATTGATTTGCATTTTAATGAGTGAAATGAGTATTTGACCCCTTTGCAAAACATGACTTAGTACTTGGTGGCAAAACCCTTGTTGGGAATCACAGGGGTCAGACGTTTTTTGTAGTTGGCCACCAGGTTTGCATACATCTCAGGAGGGATTTTGTCCCACTCCTCTTTGCAGATCCTCTCCAAGTCATTAAGGTTTTGAGGCTGGCGTTTGGCAACTCAAACCTTAAGCTCCCTCCACAGATTTTCTATGGGATTAAGGTCTGGAGACTGGCCAGGCCACTCCAGGACCTTAATGTGCTTCTTCTTGAAGTTTGACTGTACATGGCCCCGTCCATCGTCCCTTTGATGCGGTGAAGTTGTCCTGTCCCTTTAGCAGAAAAACACCCCCAAAGCATAATGTTTCCACCTCCATGTTTGATGGTGGGGATGGTGTTCTTGGGGTCATAGGCAGTATTCTTTCTCCTCCAAACACAGCGAGTTGAGTTGATGCCAAAGAGCTTGATTTTGGACTCATCTGACCACAACACTTTCACCCAGTTCTCCTCTAAATCATTCAGATGTTCATTGGCAAACTTCAGAAGGGCCTATACATGTGCTTTCTTGAGCAGGGGGACCTTGCGGGTGCTGCAAGATTTCAGTCCTTCACGGCGTAGTGTGTTACCAATTGTTTTCTTGGTGACTATGGTCCCAGCTGCCTTAAGATAATTGACAAGATCCTCCCGTGTAGTTCTAGGCTGATTCCTCACCATTCTCATGATCATTGAAACTCCACGAGGTGAGATCTTGCATGGAGCTCCAGATTGACAGTTATTTTGTGATTCTTTCATTTACGAATAATCGCACCAACTGATGTCATCTTCTTACCAAGCTGCTTGGCGAAGGTCTTGTAGCCCTTTCCAGCCTTGTGTAGGTCTACAATCCTGTCCCTGACATCCTTGGACAGCTCTTTGGTCTTGGCCATGGTGGAGAGTTTGGAATCTGATTGATTGATTGCTTCTGTAGACAGGTGTCTTTTTTTACAGGTAACAAGCTGAGATTAGGAGCACTCCCTTTAAGAGAGTGCTCCTAATCTCAGCTCGTTACCTGTATAAAAGACACCTCGGAGCCAGAAATCTTGCTGATTGATAGGGGATCAAATACTTATTTCACTCATTAAAATGCAAATCAATTTATAACTTTTTTGAAATGTGTTTTTCTGGATTTTTTTGTTGTTATTCTGTCTCTCACTGCATCTACCATTAAAATAAAAGACTGATCATTTCTTTGTCAGTGGGCAAACGTAGAAAATCAACAAGGGATCAAATATTTTTTTCCCTCACTGCATATAGATAGATATAGACAGATACACATAGACATACATATACTGTATATATATATATATATATATATATATATATATATATATATATATATATATACACATACACACACAGAAATGTTAGGAACTGCACTCTTACTAACCAAAAATGACAACAACCAGGGTGCCAGCAGGGGCAACAAATAGAAAATATACAGACCGCACTCGCTGGATTTCAGACAAACTTCAGAATTTCTTTATTCTGATGACATTTTGAAGATAATCTCCCCTTCCTCACACCAAGATTATTGGTCTGAGGAAGGGGAGATTATCCTCGAAACGTCACCAGAATAAAGAAATACTGAAGTTTGTCTGAAATCCAGCGAGTGCAGTCTATATATTTTATATAGATAGATAAATTCACATACAGTATAGTGGTGGAGAAACATCACATTAGTAAGGATGATCATGGTTAGAGGGGTGCCTCTGGCTCCCACTGCACCCCCCATTAAGGAACCTCAAACAACATGCACCCATGTTGTAATGTAAAACTAAGAAAGGTCTAACCTTTTTGCAAATTTTAGAGTAAATACTAGTTAGAGGCATCACCAGAAACCATGAATGGGGGGCACACAGACAAAAGTAGAGGGCCTCTAATGACTTCCATTGCCAAAGAACAACTAATGGAATAACAAAACTCTCCCATATGTGATTGATAGATAGATAGATAGATAGATAGATAGATGATAGATAGATAGATAGATAGATAGATCGATAATAGATAGAAAATAGATAGATAGATAGATAGATAGATAGATAGATAGATAGATAGATAGATAGGAAGATATATGATAGATAGATAGATAGATAGATAGATAGAAGATAGACTGACAGATAGATAGATGATATATATATATATATATATATATATATATATATAATAGTTAGATAGATTGATAGATGATTGATTTGATTGATAGATGATCACGGTTGGTTGCCCCTCCCCAGTTCCCAGTGCACCCCCTCCACACACCACCACCACGGAGATGCCTAAAACACTAGTTAAAGGGACATAATACTCAAAAGAAAATATTTTAAAATGTTTTGTGGTATTTTAATTATGTTTGCTTTTTTTTTTTTTTTAAATGGACAGCCCTGTCTGCCAACTGTTTCTGTGAGAGTGGTCCCCTCACCCAGGGAGCGATAGATACATATCTATTAGTTGCACTTCCTGATAGATTTTTGTTAGTTTTATTCCCAAATATTTTAAACATTTAACAGTAATGGATTTACAGATAAATTAATATGCATCTAATTGTAAAATATCAAAATGGATATATTTTTTTAAGAAAATAATTGTTTGCATAGGTAAGAATGAAAATTGTTACATAACAGAGAAATTAAAAAGCTTTTTGTCTTTAAAACTATGATAAACCTTTGAATGAGATAAAATCTTTAAAAGTTGGAATCTATCGCCATCAAGTGTGCAAAATATAATATGCAACTACAGTACAATTGTACAGTCAGATCAGTAAGGAGTGATTTTAATAAAGGGATTAGGAAGCAGTAATGTAAACTAATGCTTTATAAATAAACGTGAGTCTGCAAACTATAGCCCATCCAGCGTTTGATAAATTTGCCAAAAAGTAAGCCAAAAACAACAAAAAAAGATCCAGTTTCACAGATTAGAAGGACACTAACTAGGCATTTATTTTATTAAAGGGACACTCAGGTCAAAATAAACGTTATTATTCAGAAAGATCATGCAGTTTTATAACACTTTCCAATTTACTTCCATTATCAAATTTTGCTCAGTCTTTTTATATTCACACTTTCTGAGGACCAAGCTCCTACTGAACATGTGAACAAGCTCACAGGGTATACGTATACTAGTCTGTGATAGGCTGATGTCTGTCACATGATACAGGGGGCCGGAAAATGGGAGAAAATATAAATTTGTCACAAAAAAAAACTACTGCTTATTTGAAATTCAGAGTAGGTGTGATTGCCTTGTCTTTTTATTATGCACTTGTTAAGTATGCAATTATACTGAGTGGTTCTTTAAGTAATATCAATAAAAGTTAAGACAATCTGGCAGAAACGTCTAGGACCACAACCCTATTACTAATTCAGACACTGAACTAAGGACACACATAAATAAACTCATTACATACTATTAATTCCCATTAAGGAAATTCAATTTAAAAAATAACTTTCTTTCAGAAACCTAAAAAATGGATATAAAATATGAAACCATATAATGTATAAAATATATAAATAAATATGGGTTTATACCAAATCAAAGAATGGATAGGAATTGGAAAGCGCTAGAGCTACAACTTCTTAGCAGTAGTGATAAACTCTCCCCTAAGAGTGGCAAATAGTAGGAAAATGGGATGTAAACAAATAAAGTTATACAAAAAACGACTGTGCCCCGACAGGGCTAAAAGGCGATACAATCAGTATCTAAAATATGACAAAGTAATATATATTAAAAACATACTGATATAGAAAAATAAATAATATTATATTTTATATTCTAAGTGGAGTGTAAAACATAATAGTGTATTTAAAGACATTAAAATCCCTTTAAAGCTACTACTTTCAGCATTTTAGCATCTGTGGTATGCTATATGTTTAGGGATTTAACATCAGGTCCCTCCCCAATAAAGAATTGAGTGGCTTCCTGGCAGTTAGTGTGAAGAGAAGTGCCGGTTCTATCCGTCTGAATCACACACCACTGTGACATCATCAGCATCACTGGGAGAGGTCACATCGGCAAGGAGCAGTAGGAGTGCTCAGATCTTTATCCTGGATATCCACATCGCACGAGCCATTAGTGCTCTCAATGCCTAAAAGATCTTCTATCCTGTAAGTAGTTCTATTTGTGCGGGGCTTGGCCTTTCTGTTCGTACGTACTTCACTAGGTATATCTCCTTGTCCTTGTACAGATTGAATATCTCCAGGACGCCATCTTGTAAAACGGCTTCGGTTTCTTGCCACATGGATTATGGTTTGTATCAATAGAGACTTTTGATTCTAATAGATACATTTTATTTTTCTATTTCAGTTTGTTTTTAATATTTATTACTTTGTCAAATTTTAGATATTGATTTTATTGCATTTTAGCCCTGTCGGGACGCAGTCGTTTTTTTCTATAACTTTATTTGTTTAAAGTTTACATCCCATTTTCCTACTTTCTACCAAATCAATAATAGTGTTTCTACCAAACCAATAATAATGTATTATACAGACCAAGGATTGGAAACACAAATGTTAGAGTCCTTAATGAGGAGTCCAATTAAATCTTTATTGGGAATTCCAATCAGGATCAACCTCAAAGAGAACAAGAAACAGATACATTCATAGCGTGATTCTGCTTTCAATATAATTCAGCAGACTTTTACTTTGCAGAGTTTCTACTCACGTGGTGCAGAGCTCTCATCCGCTCTGGTTATAGCGCTCTATTTAAAAAACCTCCTGCAAAACTGGATACCAGGTAACAAATGTATTAAAATATACACAGGCATATAAATCACTTAGGGAATTACAGCAAGCAAAAACAGCTATTGAACAGCAGCAATGTGTAAAAGTCATGTAGTGCAGACCCTTCCTTGTGATTCACCTGCTGACAACTCCTATATAGGGCTAGATTACAAGTGGAGCGCTAAATTAACATGCGCCCGTAAAGGGGCAAATCTGCTCTTTTAGAGGCGCACATTAAATAACCAGCCATTACAAGTGGCTGGTTAATGCTCCCGCAAGCTCGCGGTAGCATCTTACTCTCAGTGAAATTAACCATCAGTTCATAATTAAAAAAATGTTCTCCAATTGCACCCATAAAAAAAAGTATAGTTCCTTTTTATAAATAAAATATATGAGCATATTTTTTTTTTTAAATAACTGCACAAAGCATTACATAAGGGGTTAAAGTGAGCGGATATGGGGTGTTGAAAAAAAATGGCACTGATAATTGCCTTTACATAGCAGTCTATGGGGACTGTGTTATCACTTGAAATATATACATTATGTATATGCTTATATACATATATACAGGCCCGGACTGACCATAGGGCATACCGGGCAAATGCCCGGAGGGCCACAGTTTATCTTAGACCCGCCCACCATTACCACACAGAACAAGTGCTTTCAGTCTGTTGCTCTTACTTTGCCCCAAAATTTTATTTATTTTTGTGACATGATGTAGTTTTAATATCCACCGTATTAAAACGACATCATGTATGTCAAAACAATAAATAAAACTGGGCCGCCGGTTACATTAGCCCCACCCGCCATTACCACCCAGTGCTGAACAGTCCGCAAAAACACAAGCGCCATATTGACCTCTCAGAGTACCGATGTTGAAAATAATTACTTCAACTCCCAGAAACCTTTATGGCGAGCACACGCACGCACGCGTGTACACATGTGTACTAGATCCAATTGCAGTTTACAACAGATTGGAGTTTTCGACAGAACCCCGGCCTGGGGGGCAAGGAATAAAGAAACATTAGTGAGTTTGAAAAAGATGCTAAACTATTTAATTGTACGCTATTTAATTGGCAATATCGTTTACCTTTAGTTACAAGTTAATAATGTTTTTAAGAATATTAGCACATGTAAATATTAAACACTGCTCTGAAAAATGCATCTGAATGAAGCCACTTAAATAAATTAGAGGCTGTGGTATACAAGCTAACTCAAACCACTGGATGTAATATCATTAATAAGACATAATAAAAAATGACAAAAAATTAAAACAGATTACACCGGCAGCAACTGCAAGACCATTAAAGGGACACTGAACCCACATTTTCTTCTTTCGTGATTCAGATAGAGCATACAATTTTAATTTTACTCCTATTATCAAATGTTCTTCATTCTCTTGGTAACTTTATTTGAAAAGCAAGAACGTAAGTTTAGAAATGTCGGCCCATTTTTGGTGAACAACCTGTCCAGGTGCTGTCCAGGGTCCTGAAAAAACATTTGCTGGTTCCTTAGCTTAGATGCCTTCTTTTTCAAATAAAGATAGCAAGAGAATGAAGAAAAAATTATAATAGGAGTAAATTAGAAAGTTGCTTACCTTTGCATGCTCTATCTGAATCACAAAAGAAAAAATCTGGGTTCAGTGTCCCTTTAATCCGGTACACAATTACTAAAAGTCTGAAGTGGATAGAATATTTGTTTTAGCACTGTTCGGGCAAGACAGAGTTAAGCAAAGCTGTTTTGCCATTTTTATACATAAAAAGATAATGCCAGTTTGAAAGAAGGCAAGAAAAGCAAACATGTTCATTATATACATATATTTTTTTTACCAATCTCTTGTTGGCTGCATTTAAATAAGCACACTAACTTAGTGTTTCATGTTGATAAAAGGAAAGTGTTGTCACACTTATGCAAAAGAGACTGTAAAAATATGCAAAATTCAAACCCAGCCTCTTAGCTGATGATATGGGGTTAATGGAAGGTGTTACTCTACTGCATAGTAAAAAAATAAACACAATTATGCATAATTAAACAACTTTGCAATATAATTTCATAACCTGCCCTACACACACACAGACCCCAGCTCACCCTACCTGCCTCTCGCTCTCACACACACAGACCCCAGCTCATCCTATCTGCCTGTCTCTCACACACCTAAGCACACAGCCCCAAGCTCATCCTAGCTGCCCCTCTTACACAAACAGCCCCCTGTTCACCCTACCTGCCTCTCTCTCTCACACACACAGCCCCCTGCTCACCCTACCTGCCCTACACACACACACACATCCCCCAGATCACCCTATCTGCTCCTCTCACACAAACAGTAAGGGCAATGACAGGAAGCATCCCATTTCACCTACGGCTATTTTTTAAATTTATAATAATTGTTATTATTATTATTATTATTATTATTAATAATAATAATAATAATAATAATATGCACTAGAGTGTCCCTTTAAAGGGATAGTAAACCACAACATTATATTATATGATTCAGATAGAACATACAATTTTAAACAAATTTGCAATTTACTTTGTTGAAGGGACAGCATTGCACTACTGGCAGCTAATTGAGCACATTTAGTTATCCAATCACAAGAGAAAAATGTGCACAGGCACCAATTAGCAGCACTCACTACTGTAGGATATCTATATATTCATTTTTTAACAAGGAAAATTAAGAGAACGAAGCAAATTTGAAAATAGAAGTGAATTTAAAAGTGTCTTAAAATGACATGCTCTATATGAATCATGCAAGTTTAATTTTGACTTTCCTATCCCTTTATCCATATTTTGTAAGTCACTAAAAGCCAAGGAGTTAAGGACTGTGTTTTGTGAGTTACCGTCAGTTACTTACCTGAATTAGGGTGGCCAGCAGGTCATGTAATGACACTTAGGTGTATTATGGTAACCAGTAGCAAATGTATTTGACCTTTCTATCCCTTTCTATCTATATAGTTGTCTGTGCCTTTTTCCATGATGGCAAACTGTAGCTTAAAGGGCCATAATACCCAAATGTTTAAACACTTGAAAGTGATGCAGCATAGCTGTAAAAAGCTAACTAGAAAATATCACCTGAACATCTCTATGTAAAAAAGAAAGAGATTTTACCTCAAAAGTTCCTCAGTAGCCACATCCTATTGTAAAGGACTTCTAAGCAACAAATCAGTATGTCTGTCCCGGGACAGCCGAAGGGATGAGCCTTGTGCACTCTCATCTTATTTCCCTATTCAGTGTAGGGAAGTTTACAATGAAATCTCATGAGAGTTAAGTGAAATCTCATGAGATCACAGTAAAAGAGTTCATGACTTCAGCACTGTTGATGCTGATTGGCTGCTGTTCATTTCTTTTTTTTTTTTTATTATTTTTTTACCTGCAGCTGGGTGCAGCTGAGTATAACTCTAACACAGAACTTACTCTGCTGAGCTGAGGAAATTGTGAGGTAAAATATCTTCCTTTTTTACATAGAGATGCTCAGGTGATATTTTCCTGTCAGCTTTTTACAGTTATATTGCATCAGTTTCAAGTGATTTAGCATAAGAGTATTATGTCCCTTTAACTGAAGAAATCCCACGTTTGTTGATAAGTGTGTGTGTTAGCATTTAATATTATTATTGCTGAGCATATTATTTTTGTTCTATCCCAATAAATTCCTGGGGATGCCCATATATACTGATTTTATGTTATTTTGTTTGAAAAGTTTTAATTTTTTTGCCCCCCCTCCATTCTTGAAAAATATGGACACAAACGCATAAGTCTTAAAGGGATATGAAAATAAAAACTTTTCGTTTGTAATTCAGACAGAGCACACAATTATATAAAAGTTTCCAATTTAGTTCTATTATCAAATGCTTAGTTCCCAGGACATTTTGGTTGAAGAGATACTTAGGTAGGCGACTGGAGCACTAAATGGCAGGAAATAGTGCTGTCATCTAGTGCACTTGCACATTCTTGCAAAAAAATCTGCCATATAGTGCTCCAGACAAGTGCACACTGCTAAACTTAATCCCTGCTTTTCAACAAAAAGATACCAAGAGAATAAAGAAAATTTGATAATGAAAATAAATTAGAAAGCTGTTTAAAATATGTACTATCTGAATCTTGAAAAAAAGGGGATCCATGTTCCTTTAAGTATGTTTCAGATTCCCTGACCTGACTGCATGCTACACAGAGATTGCTTAAATCAGTGCACTAACTAATTTACATCTGACATCTAATTGGCCACAGCATGGGGCACAGGATAAATATACTAAGAGGGTTTTCTCTAGATTGCTCTAAAAAAGGTACAGTTTAAATGTTTTGTTTTTTTAAACTCTTATTGTTATGTAGATTTTTCTTGCAACGCAGTGCTTAATAGCTGATTTATTCTATAAATATATAAAATGACCTTTCTGTTCCTTTAACAATTATTTTTTTAAAAACAGACTTTTTCAATGCACAGATGTCTACTTCAGAGCTCTTTCAGACACAGTGTGGTGATTTTCTATTTTCTATCAGAAATAGCCTAGATTACTACAATGAAGTAAAAACAAAAATTACCTAAAATGGTTTTCCTTTTCTTTTCCAACTTAGACTCAATTATCTCTTGTGTCCGCGAAGAGGATGTCTGAGCTGAGAAGTTTATGTATACAGGCACGTAAGATGCTTCTTCTTGTATTCTGTTTAGTAAACCTCGAGCAACTACAGACTAAACAGAGAGCAAAATAAAATGACAAAGAAACCATCTCAGGAACATTAGACAGAATTAAAGGGACATGAAACCAGTGAAACAGTTAATTAGCCAACCCTGCAGTTAGCAAACACTATACCACTGGTTTTCAAACCTGTGAGGATTCTATTATTGTGCTATTGCTTGCCTATAACTATGTGTTTAACCCACAACATGATTAAACACATAGCTAAAGCCATGTTCAGAGCATCAATACCCTACTGGGACCTAACCTAAAGCATATTTACCTTGCCAACTCCTGTGAGTCCAGTAAAGAGCACAGAGTGTCTGACAGCCAACAGTTTTTCCATTAGATACCCATACCGTACAGTATCAGTTGTCGGGACAAGCATTTCAAAAAATGGAAGCTCTTTGCTGTACTTGAAAGATGGAATTATTCTCTCCCATGATTCCAAGCGTTTACTGTCATAATCCATATAAATGCTCCACAAGTCTCCTGAAGATGGAAGCTAAGAAATAAAGTAACAAAACAGTTAAATGCTTCCAGAGAATCACCTATGAGCTTACACTAACTAAGCTAAAATATTGTGTATTTTGTGTGACATCTCAGTGTCTAAAATGAACAATATCTGGTTTTCAAAAATGACACAATAATGAGTATTAATGTTTTCAAAAATATGTGAAATGCCATTTTGTCATTTAGTGAAAAACTCGTATTCTCTAAAATAATGGAAGGAAAATCTAGATTTTTAGTAAATATGAGCCATAGAATAGGAATTCGTTACTATTAACTGTACATAAATATCCATTACTCCTGAAGGCCAGAATGATTAGAGTACAATGTTGTACAAGTATGGTTATATAAGCAACCCTGGACAAAATTGAAGACCAGCCCTATTTTCCACTGAGTCCGTAGAATGCAAATGCCCCCATATTTCTGAGATACTCATATCACATTATTTTTTCAGAATAAAATTTTAGTAGATCGCAAAAAAATCAGATTGCTGTTACATAGGCTCCCACAACCCAATTTCTTCCATGACTCAGTTCCACAGTGTGGAACTGATTATTCATAGGGGCCAATTTATCAATCAGACGCTTGCAGGGGGTGTCAATCAACCCAATTGTATAGGATCGGGCGGACTGCAAACCGCAGCTTCAGAGGCAGCAGACCAGTTATGGAGCAGCGGTCCTAAGACCCTGAAGGCTCGCACGGGAACAGGGGCATTAAGCTACATTCAGAGCTTGATAATTCGGCCCCATAGTGTTATCTGTAGAAGACACTCACAACAAAGTGACTTGATTATACACTAGAAGCCATTCATAGGAGGGCCACTAAAATGGCCCTCCTATGAGGAAATAAAGCTTACAAGGAAAAACCTCCTGATGTCCTTGTAGGCCTCTCCGGCCTTGAGAATGTATTTTACCAAATACAATGCGTACAATGACAAACAAAATAGACACATAACCCAGTAGAAATAATACATTAAAAGAGATTAGGTCACATTTTTAAATATGAATTGGAACAACAGATGGAACCTGACATAGTACTCTATTATTAATCTTTTTTTAACACACCCAGGAATAAAAGGTTGACATTTTTTTATTTTAAGTAAAAAAAAATATATTATCATAATGTTGTGCTTCTTGCAGACCACAGTGCTATGCATGCCTAGTTGGTCACTCCTAAAGCATTTTATTTGTGTCATTGAAAAGAGGATATTTTAGATTGAGACATAATAAATTTGTTTTTGTTTTTTTTTACAAATTTGAGGAGCCTTGTCCTTATCTGTCAGTGGGTGCAGTGGTAGTTGTACTTGCACAGGCAGATAATTGACATTCACAGGATGTTTCTACAGCTAAGGTCACAATGGATAATGTGCAGGAATCCAATAAGCATCTATAGCATCATATGCAGCTCACTGAACCAATCAGAGAGGCTGTAAAGTAAAACAGCCAGCCAATGATAACAGCAAATTCTAGTATTGTACGTGCAAAATGCTCTAGTCTTCAAATGGTTAAAACATTTTAATAACAAAAACAATACATAAGAATAAATCAGGACCAACTGGGAATTCAGAAATATCAAAACTAAGCATGGTTTAAATTCTTACCTTGGCTTCAGGGTTATCTTCAAATTGCTGTCTGAGAAATGTATCAAAGGTATCCCAATAATTGTCAGTTAGATTTCCTCCCACTGACCACAGATAGCAGAAAACAAAAGTCTGGCATATAACGCTGTTCAGTCTTGATTGCTCCTGAGGGTAGTAAGCAAACGATCATAATCTATAATGATTTACTTTTCTTCCTTCACATAAATGAATGCTCTAAATATAATAGTCATCAATTAGGAACACAATACATGAATCAGTTTTAAACATTACACATTTATAAAGCATACTTTTTCTTTCACTCTTTAAAGTAAAAAGTCTACATATACAATATATGGCCAAAGGTATGTGAATATCTGACCATCAAACCTATATGAACCTGTTGGGCGTCCCATTCCAAAAACCATGAGCATTAATATGGAAATGCCTTTTCAGAAATAATAGCCACCAGTCTTCTGGGGAAGTTTCCCACAAGATTTTGGAGTGTGTCTGAGTGAATTTGTGCCCATTCATCCCAAATAATTTTGAGGTCAGGCACTGATGTTGGACAAAAAGGTCTATCTTGCATTCAGTGTTCCATTTCATCCTAAAGGTGTTCGATGGGGTTGAGGTCAGGGATCTGTGCAGGCAACTCAAGTTCCTCCATATCAAACTCATCAAATCATGTCTTCATGGACTTTGTTTTGTTCACAGGGGCACAGTCATGCTAGAACAGGAAAAGGCCTTTTGCAAACTGTTACACACTTGGAAGCAACCAATTGTTTAAAATGTCCTTTTATCCTATAGCTTTAAGATGACCCTTCACTGGAACTAAGGGGCCTAGCCAAAATCCTGAAAAACTGCCCCAGACCATTATGCTTGCTCAACCACACTTTACAGTAGGCACTATGTATTCTGGTAGGTAGCATTCTCCTGGCATCAGCCACACCCAGATTCTTCCAACAAACTGACAGATATTGAAGATATTCCAGAGGCATGTTTGGAAATCTGTAGTGAGTGTTGCAGATTATGGGTGATTTTTATGTGCTAAGCTCTTCAGCACTTGGCATCCCCACTTTACAATAATAGCAGATATAGTTGACCAGGGAAGATGTAGTAGGGAAATGTCATAAACTGATTTAATGTAAAGGTGGCATCCTATGACCATGTACCATGTTTAAAGTCACCTAGCTATTAAGTACTCCCTAGTGTACTGACAACATTTGTCTATGGAGATTTTGTGGCTTTGAGTTGGATTTCATGCACCTGTTAGCAATGAGTGTGGCTAAAACATCTGAACCCAATAATTAGCAGAGGTATCCACATAAGTTTGGCCATATAGTGTAAAAGGATAAAAAAAAGTTTCAAGTAAATAGAATACACATATACTTTCTAAATTGGTTTCTCATTCCTGTTGTTAATAACACATTCATTTGGGGGGAGGGGAAACCTTAGTGAGTGTATAATACCATTTTTAGATCAGGTCCTCCTTTTCCAAGCAGCAATGATTCCAGTAAACAGCACAGTGTAGTTACTTTACTAATATCCACTTGGGCAATAGCTTGTGTACATTTTTTTGCAACATATTTAAGTCCATCTTCAACATAACGGTCAAATAAAGCAAGTATATATTGCCTGGTTTCATCATTTAGCTGCAATGCAAAAAAATACATATATGTTAGAATTTTTAGTCTAAGTCAGCTATCATCTTAAAGTGATAATACATTTTAACATTTTTAAAATGCTAGCCTAATCTATGGAGTAAATTAAATGGACCTTAATTCTTGACCATTGAGTGCCGTATGGCAAGCTCAGCTATTGGATAAGAGGTGTAAACGTCACCTCATGAGAAAAAATGTTGTGGTGGGAGGCTAGAGGGGGGTATTTTAATAGAACGATGAACAAAATAAAGGTGTGTTTTAGAGCATATTCACTTCCAAATCATGAAAAAAGGTCCATTAAAAAATGTTATAATGTGCTATCACTTTAATATAAGCTATATAATGTGAGTCTTAAAGTCTCATACAGGGAGTGCAGAATAATTAGGCAAGTTGTATTTTTGAGGATTAATTTTATTATTGAACAACAACCATGTTCTCAATGAAGCCAAAAAACTCATTAATATCAAAGCTGAATAGTTTTGGAAGTAGTTTTTAGTTTGTTTTTAGTTATAGCTATTTTAGGGGGATATCTGTGTGTGCAGGTGACTATTACTGTGCATAATTATTAGGCAACTTAACAGAAAACAAATATATACCCATTTCAATTATTTATTTTTACGAGTGAAACCAATATAACATCTCAACATTCACAAATATACATTTCTGACATTCAAAAACAAAACAAAAACAAATCAGTGACCAATAAAGCCACCTTTCTTTGCAAGGACACTCAAAAGCCTGCCATCCATGGATTCTGTCAGTGTTTTGATCTGTTCACCATCAACATTGCGTGCAGCAGCAACCACAGCCTCCCAGACACTGTTCAGAGAGGTGTACTGTTTTCCCTCCTTGTAAATCTCACATTTGATGATGGACCACAGGTTCTCAATGGGGTTCAGATCAGGTGAACAAGGAGGCCATGTCATTAGATTTTCTTCTTTTATACCCTTTCTTGCCAGCCACGCTGTGGAGTACTTGGACGCGTGTGATGGAGCATTGTCCTGCATGAAAATCATGTTTTTCTTGAAGGATGCAGACTTCTTCCTGTACCACTGCTTGAAGAAGGTGTCTTCCAGAAACTGGCAGTAGGACTGGGAGTTGAGCTTGACTCCATCCTCAACCCAAAAAGGCCCCACAAGCTCATCTTTGATGATACCAGCCCAAACCAGTACTCCACCTCCACCTTGCTGGCGTCTGAGTCGGACTGGAGCTCTCTGCCCTTTACCAATCCAGCCACAGGCCCATCCATCTGGCCCATCAAGACTCACTCTCATTTCATCAGTCCATAAAACCTTAGAAAAATCAGTCTTGAGATATTTCTTGGCCCAGTCTTGACGTTTCAGCTTGTGTGTCTTGTTCAGGGGTGGTCGTCTTTCAGCCTTTCTTACCTTGGCCATGTCTCTGAGTATTGCACACCTTGTGCTTTTGGGCACTCCAGTGATGTTGCAGCTCTGAAATATGGCCAAACTGGTGGCAAGTGGCATCTTGACAGCTGCACGCTTGACTTTTCTCAGTTCATGGGCAGTTATTTTGCGCCTATGTTTTTCCACGCGCTTCTTGCGACCCTGTTGACTATTTTGAATGAAACGCTTGATTGTTCGATGATCACGCTTCAGAAGCTTTGCAATTTTAAGAGTGCTGCATCCCTCTGCAAGATATCTCACTATTTTTTACTTTTCTGAGCCTGTCAAGTCCTTCTTTTGACCCATTTTGCCAAAGGAAAGGAAGTTGCCTAATAATTATGCACACCTGATATAGGGTGTTGATGTCATTAGACCACACCCCTTCTCATTACAGAGATGCACATCACCTAATATGCTTAATTGGTAGTAGGCTTTCGAGCCTATACAGCTTGGAGTAAGACAACATGCATAAAGAGGATGATGTGGTCAAAATACACATTTGCCTAATAATTCTGCACTCACTGTATGTTGTGTTCTCCAAAGATAAATTAGATTTCTGCAGGGTGAAATTGGTAATTTAATATAATCTTATTTTAATTAAACTGATTTTTGTAATTGACTCACTATGGGTTTGATCATATAACAGCCAATAAGCCCAACAGACATCTTTCAACTCCCAATTAGCTCAGTGGATGTGATTTATTAGGTTGTGGCCATCACATTTACAATGTAAATAGTTTTCAATAGCATCTTATGGGTTATTGTCAGATTAAATAGCTCTATTAACATTTCCCAGCACCTAAAATACACTTTGTCAATTGGGGAGGATAAAATATATATATATATATATATATATATATATATATATATATATATTTGGACTTTGTCATGGCAGTAATCACCTCACTAATATGAGTTTAAATCTCCCAAATATTCTGCAAATATTTACTTTCTTAAAGGAACATAAAACCCTTTTATTTTTTTTCTTTCATGATCCAAAAAGAGCATACGATTTTAAACAATTTTCCAATTTACTTCTATTATCTAATTTGTTTTGTTCTCATACTTAGGTAGGCTCAAGAGCTGCTGATTGGTGGCTGCACATATATTACTCATGTTATTGCCTCACCTGATGTGTTCAGCTAGGTCTTAGTAGTGCATTGCTGCTTCTTTAACAAAGGCTACCAAGAGAATTAAGTAAGTCAGAAACAGACGTAAATTGGAAAGTTGATTAAAATTGTATTCTCTATCTGTATCATGAAAGAAAAATGTTGGGTTTCATATCTCTTTAATGATATAAGTAAAACATTGTTGCTTGGATCAGCAATAATCTACATCATTCACCTACATACCTTAGATGATAGACCTGTTATCCAGGTTTGAACATATGGCATCCATTTTAGCTCTTCTGCATCAATATAAACCATCCCACATCGGCTTACTGTGGCAGGAGATGCCACTTTTAGGTCTTGTACCTAAGAGAGTAATAGATTAGTTATAATGTGTTATAAATATATATCCCACCAAATACATGAATGTAAACCAAAATATACAATGTCACAGACTGATTAAACAGGCATTTTCTTATTTACTAAATGAAACAAAAAAATACAGTCTGGCCTTTTTATAAAACATTTTCAGTATATAATTATGATCCAAAGATTTTATTCTTGTGGTTATTTTTGATCTAAACATGAATTGTAATACTTTTAAACAGATTAATAAAATCTGGATCAGGAATAATGTGTGTAATGAGAATGACATCTACCAAAAGATTACTTAAAATATATATTTTACAAACAATACCTCAAAGACCATATGAATTTGGGGTGTCAGTTTGATTCTCTCACTGTTGGCCAAACAAAGCATTTTGTTATCATCTAGAACCGTATTCATATTTTCAATCCATAATGCATCAACAGGTCCATCACAGATCATCCATTTGTGGTCTTTTGAAGTATCATTGACAGCAGCTCGAACACTTAGTGCCATAAGTCCATCCTTCCATTCCAATGTTAATGGATTCACTTCTCCGTATAATTCACCCATTGTAATTGATTTGGGGTTTAGGACATAGGTTTTAACAGGCTGATAAAAATGATGTGTTTCCCCAGCCTCAAATAATGTTCCAAGTGCATCTGCCAGGATTTGGTAAACTGTAGTTTTTCCACCCCCAGTTGGTCCAACAAGCATGACCCCATGTCTCACAATCATGGTTTCAAAAAACTGTATTACTTTATGAATCATACTGGGTACAGGCTGCAATCCTCGAGCTATTAACGCATCAACAATAGTTGAATGCAAAGTACCATAGTCATGCTCAGGTATTAGAACTCCTGGGAAAAGGTCAGATATGATGCCACTGTTGAAGAAAAAAAAGTTGTTTATTAATCTTTTCACTAACATAGGCATCATCCCAGTTTAAGTCCTGTCCAACAATATCTTAGTATATGTATTATTATATTCACTAATGTGAGAGTTATATATATAAAATAAAAGAATACAACAATTGCTGTGTCCTTGTAAAGAGTAAGATTTCTCCATAAAAGAGACTCTATAGACAAACAGACTGGAAAGATGCTCAATAAATATAATCCAGCATACTTATGATGTTTATAAAATAATCCATTTATATTCAAATTACCAGAGCAGGACTTCTGTAGTAACCAACAGTCATTGTGCATTCTTATGACCTGGCAATGGATTTTAATTTCAATTGTAGTTCATGTATTTTTCTTTTTTTTTGTGCTTCAAGAGCAACATGTACATTATTGGAGAACATTCATATAAAAATTGAAATTATTTTTTTTTTTAAAACAATGCATTTAGAAAAGAAAAGAAAAGAAACATATATAGTGTGTTCCACTGTATAATATGTATTTTGATCTATGAAACAAATTAGATTATTTAAAGACTCATTTTAGCACAGTGCTCTCAGCATTTATTTATGTAAAAGATCTATATTGCTAATTTTGTTCCCAAAGGTCAAATAGATATTATTATTGAATGTTTATCTTTTTTATCTATATTTTTTAAATACAATAAAAATTAAAATAGAATAAAAGATGTTCCTAAATATTGGTTTCAGTCATACGTAATTTATTAATTTGCTAAAGCAGGCACACAAATTATTTTGTCATTTATCTTTATTTAAAAAAGGTAAGATGATTATTCCAAAATTCAAAGCAACTAAGAAAGAAAGGGGACGTTGGCTTAGATTGAAAACAGAATTTTTCAACAGTAAACACAGGACAGAAAAACCTTTAAACATTAGTGGCCATGCTGCAGGTTTTTGTTTTGAATGGCCAGAGAGGAAATTTTAGAAACACTACTAATTAAAACAAAAATATACTGTTCATACATATAAAGATTTTCCCATAAGTTTTGTGTGATAGGAAAAGTTTAATCCTGCTGTTCCCCTTTCACTTTGTAAAACTAGGACTCACCTAAACCTGCCAATATATGCCTAGCCATGACTAGACTGTTCAGCCATGCCAAGACACTGCAATGGACCAGTCAGCTTTACTGTGAAATATTAATAATTGTTGTGAGGTTTGGGAATTCATTTGCATTTTTAAACTGTTCCCTTTGATGCCAGACTTGTAGGGTGCCCTTGAATGTAAATTATCTTGCAATGAGCAATATTTTACCAAGATATTTCCTTTCACAATTTGTCTGGCAATATGGTTTACTTAGGTACCTGTATTATTGTACAGATTTAGGGGAAATCACATCCTCCATTTTCTGCCATGTTTGTTCTTTAAAGAATAAAAATATAAGAGCAAAGTATTGGAAAAATCCTCCCTGGTTCAAACATATACAGTATTCTGCTTAGGGAAGTGGAAAGCCAGCTTAAATGCATTGAAGAGCAGCACTTTGACCCCTGGACATAAAGACTGGACAGACCTGGTCAAACTTTATACTATCTCAAAAGAAAACTTATTGCAATAGAATTCATCACATATTGACACTAGCTGATTACTAAGATTAAAAGGCAATCGTCATTTCTCATTGGAGAGAGTTCAGGAAGAACTTATCTAAAACTAGAGCACTGAGAAGGATGAGAAACAGGTTTAAATGTACACTGAACCCAATTTTTTTGTGTGTGTGATTCACATAGAGCATGCAATTTTAAGCAACTTTCTAATTTACTCCTATTATCACATTTTCTTCATTCTCTTGGTATCTTTATTTGAAAAGCAAGAATGTAAGTTTAGATGCCGGCCCATTTTTGGTGAACAACATGGGTTGTTCTTGCTGATTGGTGGATAAATTCACCCACCAATAAACAAGTGCTGCCCAGGGTCCTGAACCAAATATTGTCTGGCTCCTTACCGGCTTAGATGCTTTCTTTTTCAAATAAAGATAGCAAGAGAACAAAGAAAAATTGATAATAGGAGTAAATTAGAAATTTGCTTAAAATTGCATGCTCTCTCTGAATCACACAGGGAAAAAAAATTGGGTTCAGTGTCCCTTAAAGTTACAAAAACCAGATTTAATGTGAAAAATGTATTTTGACTGTATCATCTTTCTTTCATGTTACATAGCATACCTGAACAAATCAGCATCATCTGTCAAGAACTTTGGTAAATTTGAGTCTCTTAAGGCACGTATGAGAACAACATCCTCATTTAAATTGGGATTTTCCCTTTTCAGTGATCTAAAAAAAGAAACTCTTCTTTAATATAAACATACCATAAATATGATTAAATATATACATTTAAGAAGTATTAATTATACAAATAAATTAATTATATGTATTTATTTATTTAATACAAATGTATTTATAATGTATTCACACTGCTGTAAAGCTTTCATATAAATATACCATAAATATTAATTAATATATAAATCTAATATGTATTTAAAATATAAATATCTGTGTATTAAAAACACTGGAAATCTGCTACATTATTTGTTTGTTTTTTAAACAAAAGATCCAAAATGAATATACATAAACAGCTGAAGCCAATATACTCGTATGTACAACATTTTGTATATTTCCCTTGATGAATATAAGAGATTATTTGGCACTGCACAGAACACAACCTCTTGTTTAAATAGTAAAATGTTATTAAAAATATAAATAAAGTTATTTTATTTATTTAATACAAATGTATTTAGAATGTATTAACAGCATTGGAAAACCTACATTATTTGTTTGTTTTTAAACATAATTTCCAAAATGAATATGCATAAACAGCTGAAGCCAATATACTCGTATGTACAATGTTTTGTATATTTCCCTTGATGAATGAAAGAGATTCTTTGGCGAAGCACATAACACAAACTCTTGTTTAATTAGTAACAATATTGCTAGCAAGCTGTATGTGTTTTCTAATAAAGGAGCATAGCTTAAATGTACCAAATAAGCTAATTTTTCACAATTAGATTATATTAACTGAGATTTTGCCTAATTTAAATTGAATTTTTAAAGAATGGAAAATAGTTAAAAAATATTATGAAGGTACTTGAAAGAGTATATAGATATGATAAAAGTGCTCACATAACACATTTTTAAAATGTAATGTTTTTGATGTGGGGCAAAAACAATCCACTGTTTAAAGGATAGTCTAGTTAAAATTGAACTTTCAGGATTCAGAGAGCGCATGCAATTTTAAGCAACTTTCTCTTGTTAAGTGTATCCAGTCCACGGATCATCCATTACTTATGGGATATTAACTCGTCCCCAACAGGAAGTGCAAGAGGATTCACCCAGCAGAGCTGCTATATAGCTCCTCCCCTAACTGCCATTACCAGTCATTCTCTTGCACCCAACGAATAGATAGGATGTGTGAGAGGACTGTGGTGATTATACTTAGTTTCATACCTTCAATCAAAAGTTTGTTATTTTATAATAGCACCGGAGTGTGTTATTCCTTCTCTGGTAGAATTTGAAGAAGAATCTACCTGAGTTTTTCTATGATTTTAGCCGGAGTAGTTAAGATCATATTGCTGTTTCTCGGCCATCTGAGGAGAGGTAAACTTCAGATCAGGGGACAGCGGGCAGATTAATCTGCAAAGAGGTATGTAGCAGCTTATTATTTTCTGACAATGGAATTGATGAGAAAATTCTGCCATACCGATATAATGTAAACTCAGCCTTAAATGCAGTAGCAGCAACTGGTATCAGGCTGTCATGTATGTATATTTTACACTTCAGTATTCTGGGGAATGGCACTTCACTGGAATTATACTGTATGCATAAAACTTTAGCCTAATTTGCAGGGACTAGCAACAGGCTTTTTAATAACACTCAATTTATTAATGTTAAACGTTTTTTGCTGGCATGTAAAATCGTTTAATTTTCTGAGGTACTGGGTGAAAAAATGTTTTGGTCACTATTTTTTTCCACTTGGCAGTCGTTTTATTTAATTTATGACAGTTTACTGATCTCTCTCACTGTTATGTGTGAGGGGGAGGGACCTTTTTTGGTGCTTTTGCTACGCATCAAAAAATTCAGTCAGAAGTTTATTGTCTTCCCTGCATGATCCGGTTCATCTCTACAGAACTCAGGGGTCTTCAAAACTTGTTTTGAGGGAGGTAATCACTCACAGCAGAGCTGTGAGATTGTAGTTGACTGTGATAAAAAAAAACGTTTATTTCTGTATTTTTTTTTTTTTTTTTTCTGCTATCAGGGTTAGTTATCCTTTGCTAATGGGAGCAATCCTTTGCTAAAATTGTGTTTTTTACAAAGATTTGATGCTATAACTTTTCAGTTTATTAATTTTCAACTGTCATAACTTTTTCTGTGCTTCTTATAGGCACAGTACGTTTTCATATTATAGTAAATTACTTGAAAAGTATTTCCAAGTTGCTAGTTTATTTGCTAGTGTGTTAAACATGTCTGATTCAGAGGAAGATATCTGTGCTATATGTGCTAAAGCCAAAGTGGAGCCCAATAGAAATTTATGTACTAACTGTATTGATGCTACTTTAAATAAAAGTCAATCTGTACAAATTGAACATATTTCACCAAACAACGAGGGGAGAGTTATGCCGACTAACTCGCCTCACGTGTCAGTACCTGCATCTCCCGCTCGGGAGGTGCGTGATATTGTAGCGCCGAGTACATCTGGGCGGCCATTACAAATCACATTACAGGATATGGCTACTGTTATGACTGAAGTTTTGGCTAAATTACCAGAACTAAGAGGTAAGCGTGATCACTCTGGGGTGAGAACAGAGTGCGCTGATAATATTAGGGCCATGTCAGACACTGCGTCACAATTTGCAGAACATGAGGACGGAGAGCTTCATTCTGCGGGTGACGGTTCTGATCCAAACAAACTGGATTCAGATATTTCAAATTTTAAATTTAAGCTGGAAAACCTCTGTGTATTACTAGGGGAGGTGTTAGCGGCTCTGAATGATTGTAACACAGTTGCAATACCAGAGAAAATGTGTAGGTTGGATAAATATTTTGCGGTACCGGCGAGTACTGACGTTTTTCCTATACCTAAGAGACTTACTGAAATTGTTACTAAGGAGTGGGATAGACCCGGTGTGCCGTTCTCACCCCCTCCGATATTTAGAAAGATGTTTCCAATAGACGCCACCACACGGGACTTATGGCAAACGGTCCCTAAGGTGGAGGGAGCAGTTTCTACTTTAGCTAAGCGTACCACTATCCCGGTGGAGGATAGCTGTGCCTTTTCAGATCCAATGGATAAAAAGTTAGAGGGTTACCTTAAGAAAATGTTTGTTCAACAAGGTTTTATATTGCAACCTCTTGCATGCATTGCGCCTGTCACGGCTGCAGCAGCATTTTGGTTTGAGTCTCTGGAAGAGACACTTGAATCAGCTCCATTAGATGAGATTACACACAAGCTTAAAGCCCTTAAGTTAGCTAACTCATTTATTTCAGATGCCGTAGTACATTTAACTAAACTTACGGCTAAGAATTCCGGATTCGCCATTCAGGCACGCAGAGCACTGTGGCTAAAATCCTGGTCAGCTGACGTTACTTCTAAATCTAAATTGCTTAATATACCTTTCAAAGGGCAGACCTTATTCGTTCCCGGGTTGAAAGAAATTATCGCTGACATTACAGGAGGTAAAGGCCATGCCCTGCCTCAAGACAGAGCCAAACCTAAGGCTAGACAGTCTAATTTTCGTTCCTTTCGTAATTTCAAAGCAGGAGCAGCATCAACTTCCTCTGCACCAAAACAGGAAGGAGCTGTTGCTCGCTACAGACAAGGCTGGAGACCTAACCAGTCCTGGAACAAGGGCAAGCAGGCCAGGAAACCTGCTGCTGCCCCTAAGACAGCATGAATCGAGGGCCCCCGATCCGGGAACGGATCTAGTGGGGGGCGGACTTTCTCTCTTCGCCCAGGCTTGGGCAAGAGATGTCCAGGATCCCTGGGCGTTAGAGATCATATCTCAGGGATACCTTCTAGACTTCAAATTCTCTCCCCCAAGAGGGAGATTTCATCTGTCAAGGTTGTCAACAAACCAAATAAAGAAAGAGACGTTTCTACGCTGCGTACAAGATCTTTTATTAATGGGAGTGATCCATCCGGTTCCGCGGTCGGAACAAGGACAAGGGTTTTACTCAAATCTGTTTGTGGTTCCCAAAAAAGAGGGAACTTTCAGGCCAATCTTGGATTTAAAGATCCTAAACAAATTCCTAAGAGTTCCATCGTTCAAAATGGAAACTATTCGGACAATTTTACCCATGATCCAAAAGGGTCAGTACATGACCACAGTGGATTTAAAGGATGCTTACCTTCACATACCGATTCACAAAGATCATTACCGGTATCTAAGGTTTGCCTTTCTAGACAGGCATTACCAGTTTGTAGCTCTTCCATTCGGCTCAGAGAATCTTCACAAAGGTTCTGTGTGCTCTTCTGGCGGTACTAAGACCGTGAGGAATTGCGGTAGCTCCGTACCTAGACGACATTCTGATACAAGCTTCAAGCTTTCAAACTGCCAAGTCTCATACAGAGTTAGTACTGGCATTTCTAAGGTCGCATGGATGGAAGGTGAACGAAAAGAAGAGTTCTCTCTTTCCACTCACAAGAGTTCCCTTCTTGGGGACTCTTATAGATTCTGTAGAAATGAAGATTTACCTGACAGAAGACAGGTTAACAAAGCTTCAAAATGCATGCCGTGTCCTTCATTCCATTCAACACCCGTCAGTAGCTCAATGCATGGAGGTGATCGGCTTAATGGTAGCAGCAATGGACATAGTACCCTTTGCACGTCTACATCTCAGACCGCTGCAATTGTGCATGCTAAGTCAGTGGAATGGGGATTACTCAGACTTGTCCCCTACTCTGAATCTGGATCAAGAGACCAGAAATTCTCTTCTATGGTGGCTTTCTCGGCCACATCTGTCCAGGGGGATGCCATTCAGCAGGCCGGACTGGACAATTGTAACAACAGACGCCAGCCTACTAGGTTGGGGCGCTGTCTGGAATTCTCTGAAGGCTCAGGGACAATGGAATCAGGAGGAGAGTCTCCTACCAATAAACATTCTGGAATTGAGAGCAGTTCTCAATGCCCTTCTGGCTTGGCCCCAGTTAACAACTCGGGGGTTCATCAGGTTTCAGTCGGACAACATCACGACTGTAGCTTACATCAACCATCAGGGAGGGACAAGAAGCTCCCTAGCAATGATGGAAATATCAAAGATAATTCGCTGGGCAGAGTCTCACTCTTGCCACCTGTCAGCAATCCACATCCCGGGAGTGGAGAACTGGGAGGCGGATTTCTTAAGTCGTCAGACTTTTCATCCGGGGGAGTGGGAACTTCATCCGGAGGTCTTTGCCCAAATACTTTGACGTTGGGGCAAACCAGAGATAGATCTCATGGCGTCTCGACAGAACGCCAAGCTTCCTCGTTACGGGTCCAGATCCAGGGATCCGGGAGCGGTTCTGATAGATGCTTTGACAGCACCTTGGACCTTCGGGATGGCTTATGTGTTTCCACCCTTCCCGATGCTTCCTCGATTGATTGCCAGAATCAAACAGGAGAGAGCATCAGTGATTCTAATAACGCCTGCATGGCCACGCAGGACTTGATATGCAGATCTAGTGGACATGTCATCCTGTCCACCTTGGTCGCTACCTCTGAAACAGGACCTTCTGATCCAGGGTCCCTTCAAACATCAAAATCTAATTTCTCTGAAGCTGACTGCTTGGAAATTGAACGCTTGATTTTATCAAAGCGTGGTTTTTCTGAGTCAGTTATTGATACCTTAATACAGGCTAGGAAGCCTGTTACCAGAAAGATTTACCATAAGATATGGCACAAATACTTATATTGGTGCGAATCCAAGAGTTACTCATGGAGTAAGGTTAGGATTCCGAGGATATTGTCTTTTCTACAAGAAGTTTTAGAAAAGGGTTTATCCGCTAGTTCCTTAAAGGGACAGATTTCAGCTCTGTCCATTCTTTTACACAAACGTCTGTCAGAAGTTCCGGACGTTCAAGCTTTTTGTCAGGCTTTAGCTAGGATCAAGCCTGTGTTTAAAACTGTTGCTCCACCATGGAGTTTGAACTTAGTTCTTAATGTTTTACAGGGGGTTCCGTTTGAACCCCTTCATTCCATTGATATCAAGTTGTTATCTTGGAAAGTTCTGTTTTTAATGGCGATTTCCTCGGCTCGAAGAGTCTCTGAGTTATCTGCCTTACATTGTGATTCTCCTTATCTGATTTTTCATTCAGACAAGGTAGTTCTGCGTACTAAACCTGGGTTCCTACCTAAGGTGGTCACTAACAGGAATATCAATCAAGAGATTGTGGTTACATCTTTGTGTCCTAATCCTTCTTCGAAAAAGGAACGTCTGCTACACAATCTAGATGTAGTCCGTGCCCTGAAATTTTATCTACAGGCAACTAAGGATTTTCGACAAACGTCTTCCCTGTTTGTCGTTTATTCTGGTCAGAGGAGAGGTCAAAAAGCTTCGGCTACCTCTCTCTCCTTTTGGCTTCGTAGCATAATACGGTTAGCCTATGAGACTGCTGGACAGCAGCCTCCTGAAAGAATTACAGCACATTCTACTAGAGCTGTGGCTTCCACTTGGGCCTTTAAGAATGAGGCTTCTGTTGAACAGATTTGCAAGGCTGCAACTTGGTCTTCTCTTCATACTTTTTCCAAATTTTACAAATTTGACACTTTTGCTTCTTCGGAGGCTGTTTTTGGGAGAAAGGTTCTTCAGGCAGTGGTTCCTTCCGTATAAAGAGCCTGCCTGTCCCTCCCGTCATCCGTGTACTTTAGCTTTGGTATTGGTATCCCATAAGTAATGGATGATCCGTGGACTGGATATACTTAACAAGAGAAAACATAATTTATGCTTACCTGATAAATTTATTTCTCTTGTAGTGTATCCAGTCCACGGCCCGCCCTGTCACTTTAAGGCAGGTAATTTTTCCATTAAACTACAGTCACCACTGTACCCTATGGTTTTCCTTTCTCTGCATGTTTTCGGTCGAATGACTGGTAATGGCAGTTAGGGGAGGAGCTATATAGCAGCTCTGCTGGGTGAATCCTCTTGCACTTCCTGTTGGGGAGGAGTTAATATCCCATAAGTAATGGATAATCCGTGGAATGGATACACTACAAGAGAAATAAATTTATCAGGTAAGCATAAATTATGTTTTCTATTTTACTGCTATTATCCATTTTTATTTGTTCTATTGGTATCTTTATTTGAAAAGGCTGGAATGTAAGCTTAGGAGCCGGCCCAATTTTGGTTCAGCACCCTGGGTAGCGCTTGCTGATTGATGGCTACATTTAGATACCAGCAAGCACTACCCAGGTGCTGAACCAAAAATGGGCCGTCTCCTAAGCTTACATGCTTGCTTTTTCAAATAAAGATACCAAGTGAACAAAGACAAATTAATACTAGAAGTAAATTAGAAAGTTGCTTAAAATTGCATGCTCTATCTGAAACATAAAAGTTACATTTTGACTAGACTATCCCTTTAAGGGTTTTAATGATGCTTGTTTTATTAATACGATTATAATGAACAATAGTTAAGCCTATTGTTTAATTAATGAATGGCATGCAGCCTAAACCAGTGTTTTTTTTATTGTACTTGTTGTTTACGTGTCCCTTCTCTATAAAAAAAAAAAGACAAAAGTTTACCTATATATGGCCAGATTATAAATTGAGCGGTATTTAACGCTCCTGCTTACGCTCTAACTACCCTAGAATTAAGCTTTTTTTACAAGTTGCACGCTAACCCAATGCATGCAATAAGCTAAAGTTAGAATATTGTGATTGCATTAACGTATTCCCCCATAGAAGTCAATGGAGCAAAAATCTGTGGAAAAAAACTAACACCCTACTCACGTGCAAACCTGATCACATATTCTCAAGCGCACTAACCCGACATAAAATATGAATATTTCACATTCTAATGTTCTTTATATAGCAGAATATGTTCTATTTATCCATAAATACATATTTCTACATATATCTGATTGTATTTTGGTACAGATATATATAGGAATATCTATTTATAAATACTTAGAACATATTCCTCCATGTGCCGAATATTGGAATGTGAAATATTTACAGTACATAAACAGTATAACACTTTATTAAATATGAATATTGCATAAATATGATTCATAAAATCAACACTTAACAAAGCTGCACTATCCACTGTTCGCTGTACATCATTCACTTGACGACAACTGTGGCACACCAAACAGACCCAATATCTTCAGCAATGTTCAAAGACTGCTAAACGGCATTGACTATTGCAATCTACTTCTAAATGGCCTTCCAAAACACCGCCTCTCCTCCCTCCAATCTAGTATGAATGCTTTAGCTAGACTCATCCAGCTAAGTCGCCGATCTGCCAGTCTTTACACTGGATCCCTTTACACTCTAGAACACAATTTAAAGTATTAACCCTAACTTACAAAGTACTCAACAGCCTCACTCTCAACTATATTTCCTCTCTCATCTCCAAATATTTCCCGACCCATCCTCTTTGATCAACCTCTGACCTACATCTCTTAACTCCAATTATCTCTACGTCCCACTCCTGCCTCCAAGACTTCTCACGTGCTGCTCCAGTCCTCTCTACTCTGCTCCATCAGACAGTCTCCAACCTTGTATAGCTCCAGACTCTTCTTGAAAACTCACCTATTCAGAGAGGCTTTGCATTCTCCTCTGTTTTTTATCCTAACCAAAATATTTTTTGAACTGCCTGACTCACTGCTGCAACTACAATCCATGTGACAAGGTGCCCCAAACCTTATGTCTCTGCACCCTCAACCAGTAGACTGTAAGCTCTCCGGAGCAGGGCCCTCTTCCTCCTGTACTAGATTATTCTGCTATGTTTTGTATTTTCTTACAAATCCTTGTCATTTTATAGCCCTAACTCTGTAGCCAGCGCTATAGAATTGTGCGGTGCTGTACAAATAAATGATAATAATAAAGCCAGTTGCAGTCCTTTTTTAATACACCAGAGCCATCATATTTTTGAGCCCTTAAAACTTTCTTATACAATTTTTTTTAAAAACAGAATTTATGCTTACCTGATAAATATCTTTCTCTTGCGATGTATCGAGTCCACGGATTCATCCATACTTGTGGGATATTCTCCTTCCTGTTAGGAAGGAGAATATCCCACAAGTATGGATGAATCCGTGGACTCGATACATCTAGCAAGAGAAATAATTTTATTAGATAGTGTTGTTACATTTGTAACTGTACTGTTATATGTATTTTTGATGTGTTTTGTAACACTTTTTTGTTTTGCGACACAGTTAACCAGAGCTCTGAGGACGCGCTATCCTGTTGCGCGTTAACTTCAATTATGCTCAAGTGATCGCATTTATTTTAAACTTGTAATACAAGCGCCAACAGCCGCGATAAACTCCTTTTAGCTCGCCTGTAACATTTCCACTAATATGAATACATTTAAAGGGACATCTTACTCAACATAAATTCTCATTTATCTTTGATGCAACGGTGAGAAAGAAAAAGGTTAATGACGTTTACCTTAGTTTTTCTTTATTTAAAACTAATATCAACTCCATTGCTTTCTTATCAACTATTGTGACAATTTTGTTTTTAACTCAATATGGGCAATACCTGGACTGTTTGAACTAATGCAAAACACTTTAGCTAGAAGGCAAAAGATACAATGGTGCAATTGTGGCATTACTGACTTGATGGACATCTTGCATTCAATGCCTTTTTGATAATTGTGGTTTTCTGTTTGATTTTCATGTCTTTTTATATTTTGTAATATGTACATTCTGCTTAATAAAGTTGGAAACTAAAAAAATTAATAATAATTTCAGCTCAACACGGGACAGCCAATCAGTATCATAAGTTATCAGTTAACACCTTGCTTAAAGGGACACTAAACACCTGCTGCAAATTCTGCAAACTAACTTCTGCTTTTAATTCATAAATGTACTCTAAATCTAGTAAAAAAGGATTTTTAGGCAGTCTGTAAAGCTTACCCCCAGTATATTCAAGAAGAGTGTTGTCAAACAGAATGGTGATGCTGAGCTCAATGCTGCTATGTGTGCTGCCATGTTGTAACGCACGTTGCTCACAGGCACAGCAGTCAGGTGATGTGCATGGCAGATAATTGTATAAATAAAGTTAAGAGGATTATCAGAATGCTCCCTCACTGTGGTGCTGAGTGCTGTATAAACATCGTATGTGCCTCATATTTATATAAATAAACATTCAGTTTGTCCATTCATTGTTTTATAATCAAAGCAATCAAAACTTTCTGCATTAGAAATACTTCTGCACTATTGAGTGCACAGCTAGAGGAATGTTTGTTTTAGCTAATAGCAGGCTACACCGGGAGGAGTGGGGAAGAGGAAGGAGGGGAATGCTCCGTGTGAAGAAGGCAGGCAGCTGAAAAACTTACATTTTAATTGCTAGAAGATTTATGCACTTAGTGCAATAGCAGGCTACACCGGGAGGAGTGGGGAAGAGGAAGGAGGGGCATGCTCCTGGGGAGAAGGCAGGCAGCTGATTAACCCTGTATTTACATTTTACTTCAAAAGACAATAAGCCATTTTTTTTAAAAAGATGCTTACACAGTGCATAAATGTTCTAGTAAAATGTAAATACAGGGTTAATCAGCTGCCTGCCTTCTCCCCACGGAGCATGCCCCTCCTTCCTCTTCCCCACTCCTCCCGGTGTAGCCTGCTATTGCACTAAGTGCATAAATCTTCTAGTAATTAAATTGTAAGTTTTTCAGATGCCTTCCTTCTTCACACGGAGCATGCCTCTCCCCCTCCTCCCGGTGTAGCCTGCTATTAGCTAAAACAAACATTCCTCTAGCTGTGCACTCAATAGTGCAGAAGTATTTCTAATGCAGAAAGTTTTGATTGCTTTGATTTTAAAACAATGAATGAACAAACTGAATATTTATTTATATAAATATGAGGCACATATGATGTTTATACAGCACTCAGTTAGCACCACAGTGAGGTAGCATTCTGAACTTGATATATACAATTATCTGCCAATATATTCAAAGTGTCTCTGAATAACTAATGACAAATATTTCTAGTGTGAAATAGCAAATATAGCTTTAAGGAAAATCCTGTTGATAGTATGTGTTAAACTAATATTGATTTGTATTTCATTTCATTTAATAGTATATATGGCAATTTGCTAAATGACACAATATACATAATTATGAAGTGGCAGCACAAAAATATAAAGTGAAATACACTGAAATCTTGTGAATTTTAAGAAAAATATTATTTCAGAAAATTGTACTGAAACTGTACTGTTCAATGAATACATAAAAACATAAAAAAAAACATTCCATTTCAACAGGTGTTCATAAAAAGAAATAAACAAGTGAAACTTTATTTCTTCCATCTCATTAATATGGACGACTGTTGTCTTGAGTTTTTGTCACATGATGGAATATAATTTATAAAAAGGTATAAATCATTTTTTAACCTATGCTTTTCAAAAATATATAAATATGAGGCACATATGATGTTTATACAGCACTCAGTTAGCACCACAGTGAGGGAGCATTCTGATAATCCTCTTAACTTTATTTATACAATTATCTGCCATGCACATCACCTGACTGCTGTTCCCGTGAGCAACGTGCATTACAACATGGCAGCATACATAGCATTACCAAGCACCGGATCAGCAGTCTGATTGAAGATGCTCTTTTTGAACTGTTTGGGGTAAACTGAGCATCAAGGATAGGGGTTAATGCTTAGTTTGTTATTATTAGTAAGTATAAGTTAGTTCAAACAATTTTTAGAAGGTGTTATAGGTCCCTTTAAAGGACATGAAACCCAAAAATTTTCTGTCATGATTCAGATAGAGAATACAATTTCAAACAACTTTCCAATTTACTTCTATTATTTAATTTTCTTCTTTCTCTTGTTATCCTTTGCTGAAATGTTTATCTAGAAAAGTTCATGTGCAGCAGAGAACCTAGGTTCTAGCTGTTGATTAGTGGCTGTATATATAAACTGATTGTCATTGGCTCACCCATGTGTTCAGTTAGAAACCAGTAGTGCACGGCTGCTCCTTCAACAAATGATACCAAGGGAATAAAACAGATTAGATAATAGAAGTAAATTAGAAAGTTGTTTAAAATTGTATTCTCTATCTGAATCATGAAAGAAATGTTTTGGGTTCCATGTCCCTTTAAATGTGATCTTGTGAGATTTTGCTGTAATCTTGTAGGATGATTTAACTAGATTTATGACACAGTAAACTTCCTTGAATTGAGGAGGAAACTGAGGTCATTTTGAGGTAAAAAAATCTTCCTTTTTTTACACAGAGATGTTTGTGTGATATTTTCTAGTCAGCTTTTTACAGAAATGCTGCACCACTGTCAAGTGATTTAGCATATGGGCATGCCCCTTTTAATGATTGGACCCTATTCTAGTAATCAAAAGATTTTGTATAGTAATAAATTGCCATTGTTACATTGACCATATGATATCACAATAGCCATGCAACTGCATTTGAAATAGGAAACTCTCCTCTTTTCAATCATATCCACAGCAAACACTCCATAACCAGGGGAACATGTGAGCACTAGAGACGTGCATTCAACAATTTTGTTCACTGCTAAATGCGGAAGAAGACGGCCGCTCATGGCATTCAGCTCTTTTTGGAGCCGGATTTATTCTTGTGAAACTGCAACACACAAAGATCTGGATTTAATGTGTTGCACTTTCACAAGAATAAATCCATCTCCGAAAAGAGACTAATGCCACAAACGGCCACATTCAGCAGTAAACAAAACTGCTGAGTCTTGGCTCTAGTGAACACTCATTTGAAGATTACATCTTTCAACATCAGATTCCAATATATGTCCAAGCCAGAGGCCAGCTGTCTACCTAAGTGGGCATACATTTAAAACATATAAATATTGTCTTGTAATATTACTCCTCAAAAAGCATATATTGGACACGATTCATAGAGGCCTATTTATCAAATGTCTGTCGGACCTGATCCGACAGTGCGGATCAGGTCCGACAGACATTGCTGAATGCGGAGAGCAATACGCTCTCCGTATTCAGCATTGCACCAGCAGCTCTTGTGAGCTGCTGGTGCAACGCCGCCCCCTGAAGACTCGCGGCCAATCAGCCGCCAGCAGGGAGGTGTCAATCAACCCGATCGTACTCGATCGGGTTGATTCCGGCGATGTCCCTCCGCCTGCTGAGAGCAGGAGGACAGGGTTATGGAGCAGCAGTCTTTGTGACCGCTGCTTCATAACTGCTGTTTCTTGTGAGCCTGCAGGCTCACCAGAAACACGGGGCGTCAAGCTCCATTCGGAGATTGATAGATAGGCCCCATAGATGCTCCTAAGGTTGCAGAGGGACCTTGTTGTAAAGCCAAAATAATTTAAAAAAATAAGGGGCTGATTAAGTGGAAGAAATCACAAATAAGAATGAGTATCATATTAAAGGGACATAAAAGTGTAAAAAGATTTTATTATTGCACTTTTGCTTATATATAACCATTTATTAAACCCCTGCAAAAGGGTTAAACACAATCAGCTCCAGAGCAGCAATGAACCATTTGGACCTAGCTTAAAGGAACATGGATAGAACATACATTCCCAGTTCCTGAGCCTACCTAGGTATGCCTTCTTTCAACAAAAGATTAAGAACTAAGCAAATTAGATAATAGAAGTAAATTGGAAAGTTGTTTAAATATGTATGCTCTATATGAACCATGTCCCCTTAAAGGGACACTGAACCCAAATTTTTCTTTTATTATTCAGATAGAACAGCAATTTTAAGCAACTTTCTAATTTACTCCTATTATCAATTTTTCTTCGTTCTCTTGCTATCATTATTTGAAAAAGAAGGCATCTAAGCTTTTTTTTGGTTTCAGTACTCTGGACAGCACTTTTTTATTGGTAGATGAATTTATCCACCAATCAGCAAGGACAACCCAGGTTGTTCACCAAAAATGGGTCGGCATCTAAACTTACATTCTTGCATTTCAAATAAAGATACCAAGAGAATGAAGAAAATGTGATAATAGGAGTAAATTAGAAAGTTGCTTAAAATTTCATGCTCAATCTGAATCACAAATGAAAATTTTTGGGTACAGTGTCCCTTTAATACATCTGGTGAGCCAATGCCATATGTGCATAACCCCTATCACAAGCTAGCTAAAGAACCAAGTACATTTTAAAACAGAAGTTGAAACATCTCTTAAATTGATATGTTCTAATATGAGCCACGAAAGTTAATTTATTGTACAATACATTTCTGCTTAATAAAAATAATGTTTCTTTAAGAGCTCACAAGCCACTTAAAAACTACTAAATATAGATTTAAGACACAATGCGATAGACTAAATTAAAGATACTTATTTTTCAAATAGAAGCAGTAACTTAGGCCTAGTTTCTATTGAGGTGGTAACGTTTGGAAACTGGTGGTAACATAAACATTTTCTATAGACTTTAATGGAGATAAATGTTTTTATCACCAGTTTCCACAATTTACCACCTCAATGGAAACTAGCCCTTAGCTTTTACATGCAGATTTTTCACCACAGACTGAAATGACTTTAGTAATAGCAATAAAAAGGTCTTACAAAGTTGCAAACAGTTAAAAGGTTGTAAGTACAATACATATGAATGAGTTTCTTACCCAGCCATAACTAAGACGGATTTTACGGCTCTCATGCCAAAATCATAGTGATCTTGCTGCGAAAGCTGCTCACTGCAAAGTTTATACATTTGAGTCATCTTCCTGGCAAGAACTTTGCTGGATTCAAATCCTTCAGAATATAAAATCACCTACAAAACATATTAGTTCATTCAGGGATATTTCAAAGAAGTTGTATTAATTAAAATTGACACATAAACACATCACTGGTTTTCTTCTCAATACTGGTACCAAATGAATAATAAGCATCAAGAATAAATACATAAAGTATGAAATAGCCCAGGAAATGTGTAAATGTTCAAGAAAATACAGGTGATAATGAATTGATCCGAATATGGCTGCTTGCAATTACAGGAAATAAAATTAGAGGGAAATAAAAGCATTTTTTGTTATATGTATCTCTTCTTAAATATAATTTCAACCCCTGATAACATGGATTGAATGCTCACATTTTGTTTATGTGCAAACACTTCTTCCTAATTAAGTAGAATATCATCTTATATGCATAGGGGGATATTTATCAAAGGTTTGGCGGACCTGATCCGACAGTGCGGATCAGGTCCGCCAGACCTCTCTGCACGCGGAGAGCAATACGCTCTCCGTATTCCGCATTGCACCAGCAGCTCTTGTGAGCTGCTCGTGCAACGCCGCCCCCTGCAGATTCAGGGGGTGTCAATCAACCCAATCGTACTTGATCGGGTTGAATTGCAGCAATGTCTGTCCGCCTTCTCAGAGCAGGCGGACAGGTTATGGAGCAACATCTTTAGACCGGCGCTTCATAAGTGCTGTTTCTGGCGAGCCTGAAGGCTCGCCAGAAACACGGGCCCTCAAGCTCCATCCGGAGCTTGATAAATGGGCCCCATTGTGTGTGATTCATATATTGATCTTGTATTTCTTTCTCAATTACTGTTATTTGAGTCATATTGTTAGATGCAAATAGATCTGGACTGAATACAAATAGTAGTATGCAATTAAATTGATGGTAAATATAAGTAAACATAAAAAAAATCTAAATCTGTGCATTATTTTAAATGTAATGATACATTTTTATGCATGTACAATAGTGTAAAATACCTTTTATTCAATCCGTTGTATTTATTAACATCCCTCTGCCTGCCCATTTTATTCTTTTTTTTTTTCCTGAGGTGATGTTTTTACCTTACATCCAATTGCCTCACTAGCCATGTGGCATTTTTTCTTAATGCTAAGGAAAAATGCCATGCGGCTAGCAAGTCAACTGGATGTGAGGAAAAGTATCACCTCAGAAAAAAAAAAAGAATGAAGCGGGAAGGCAGGTCGATGTTAAGAAAGTAAATACAACAGAATGAATAAAAGGTATTTGACACTATCCAAAATGCATAAAAACTTACCATAACATATAAAATAATGTACAGAATTTTTAATAATGTTCACTTAAAGTTACCATCACTTTAAAGGGACATTAAACACTAAATATATGCTAGACAGAATGATGCATTCAAAGAAAAGATTAGTCCATGACTAACATGTAGATGTATTTTTTAAAGTTTCATTAGTTGTTTAAAAAGTGACAAAATAAGTGTAAAGTTTTAGTGTCTATAAAACACTGGGAGCTGCCATGTTGTAACTTGTGTTACCTTCTCTGCTGTGGCCAATTAGGGTCAGTTATAAATAGGTCACTAGAGTGTGCAGCCAATGGTTGTACTGGATTTAACAGTGTTCTGCACTTCCATTTCTAACAGGAACTGAAAAGCTCACAATTTCAGAATGGAATTACAGGCAAAGAGGACAAAATAAATAATGAAAGTATATTGCAGAGTTGTTTTATTATATACAATTTATCATTTTATATTACCATCTCAAAGTGTTTAATGTCCCTTTAATGATTATTGTTTGTTTTTGTCTTGTAAACCACCCGATCAGATCAGTTTAGGAAGCAGGAGTTTAAACCTCTGTTTTATAAATATCAGTTAAAGGCTTCCCGAGGTGCTCTCAACGGTAAAACATTTTTTTTTTTAAATGTATCCATGTATGTATCTAGACAGAGTATAAATAACTTTGGTTGCAGCTGACTGCTCATAAAAAAGTTTAAACATTACTAAGATTTTGTGTAAACTTTTATTTATCTTTTATTTAAAGGGACACTGATTTTTTTATTTTGTGATTCAGATAGAGCATGAAATTTTAAGCAACTTTCTAATTTACTCCTATTATCAAATGTTCTTTATTCTCTTGGTATCTTTATTTGAAATGTCCTTGCTGATTGGTGGATAAATTCATCCACCAATCAAAAACTGCTGTCCAGAGTACTGAACCAAGAAAAAAGCTTAGATGCCTTCTTTTTCATATAAAGATAGCAGGAGAACGAAGAAAAATTGATAATAGGAGTAAATTAGAAAGTTGCTTAAAATTGCATGCTCTATCTGAATCACGAAAGAAAATTTTTGGGTTCAGTGTCCCTTTAAGTTATACACTACATATGTAGCAGGTTTTATAAGGTGAACAACATATTATTGGTTTCCTGAAAATACTTACCTCGGCAATCAAGGCATAGTTTGGAACCATCATTGCAAAAGGCCTGAAAAGGGCTTTTAGGTTATCTGGTAATTCTGTTCTTCCGGCATAGCCTGGGTTCATAGTGATAAATGCTGCACAAGTCATAACCAATTTTATTTCCCGTCCTTCAAAGAAAAACCTAATGCTCTGGGTAAAAGAAAATGACAAGGTAGGAATCAGTTGAAACAGAAATAGCATAAAAAGATAAACTACGCATTTTACACATCTTAAGCAGCTCAAACAAAGCAAACACAGGCCATGATCTATCACATTATACAACACCAAAATGCAGTTTAATTGAGGTAATTGTGTAGAATTTGCCAAGTTTCACATTTGATGTCCTACAAAACATTTAGACCCCATTCATGAAGCCATCAACTGCCTGTTTGACTTTAACTTAAAAAGTTAATATACAAATGTAAATTCAAACTTATCTTCCTTTTTCTCATGACAAAAATCTATACATTTGTGGTCCCATATGAAATCATCATTTGGGATCAATCAACAAAAACATTTTTGTATATGAATATGGCATTATGTGAATACACCAAGACACCTGCTGGACCAATTTGCTTTTAAAGCACATTTAAGGTTACAAAAGCTATAGAAAATACAGGAGACAAGACTCACATCTAGCAGAGAAATAAATTACAGTGAGACAATATATAAAGAGCCCACTTCCCTGTACCCTCAACCAATTTGAAGTTATATTATAATTACAGGCCTGATATTAAACCAAATAGATAAGTGATTGAAAAACCTGAAGCAACAAGTGTCCTTACAAATAATAATGGCACCACCCAGATTTGCTTTTATATAGGTAATGCCAGTGAGAATGACATCCTCTGTGAGTCATGATGCCCCGACAGTGCGGATCAGGTCCGCAAGACCTCGCTGAATGCCGAGAGCAATACACTCTCCGTATTCAGCATTGCACCAGCAGCTCACAAGAGCTGCTGGTGCAACGCCGCCCCCTGCAGACTCGCGGCCAATGGGCCGCCAGCAGGGGGTTGTCAATCAACCCAATTGTACTAGATCGGGTTGATTTCCGGCGATTCCTGTCTGCCTCATCAGAGCAGACGTACAGGGTTATGGAGCAGCGGTCTTTAGACCGCTGCTTCATAACTGGTGTTTCTGGCGAGCCTGAAGACTCGCCAGAAACACGGCCCACAAGCTCCGTTCGGAGCTTGATAAATGGGCCCCGATGTATTCTACCTATGTACTGCAATGCTAAACATACATTGCAAATACATTTAGGGATAAATTGCAGGTGAAGCTCTATCGATAGTGCAGGGTGCATTAAAGGGATATGAATCCCAAAAATACAATTTAAACAAGTTACCAATTTACAAATTTGCTTTGTTCCCATGGTGTTCTTTGTTGAAGAGGTACCTATCTGGAGCACTACATGGCAGGAAATGGTGCTGTCATCTAATGCTCTTACAAATAGATATGATTCTTGCACAACTGCTGCCATATAGTGCTCCAGACATGTGCATGGTCCTGCGCTTGCATCCCTGCTTTTCAATAAAAGATGAACAAAGAAGGAATAAAATGTGATAATATAAGTACATTCGAAAGTTGTTTAAAATTGCAGGCTCTATTTGAATCATGAAAGAAAAATTTTGGATTTCATTTCAATTTAAGTGATGCTAATGCACAACAGCGCTAATATTTTTACACTCCACTGGTAATCTAGCATTTAGTGTATAATGGTTATAAATATATAGGATATATCTTGATATCTATGCACGATAAAGCATTACGTGAGAATGTATGTAATGGGGGTCGATTTATGAAGCAGCGGATGCTGCTTCCGACGCACTCCGCTTCAGTTCTGCTATTAGCGGAAGTTAAGAAGCAGCAGTTGATCGGGTTGATTGACCACCCCTGCTAGCGGCCGATTGGGGCGGTATTGCACCAGCAGTTCACAAGAACTGCTGGTGCAATGATAAATGCAGACAGCGTATGCTGTCAGCATTTATCGATGTGCGGCGGACATGATTCGCTATAGCGGATCATAACTGTCCGTACCATGTTAAATTGACCCCTTGAAATAGTCACACTTTTACAGATAAAAGGAAAAAAAATGATATAAAACTGCAATGTTTAAGTAAATGATTTCTATCTTTTACTGCCACAAGCACATCAAGTTAAACAGCTGTTATTATTTATGTCCAGATCTTATCATTTAATATAGCTAAACATTAAAGTCACGGACATGACAGTTTGTCATTTTGCTTCTAGAAAATGACAGATAAATTTGTTATGGTATAATCCAAAGTGACCCTGAATAAGATTCTCATAAAAAAACTTCCCATCACTGATTCATAACTATACCACAGACAATTATATTTTCTATTCTGACAATTTGGTTCTCAAATTACTTTGTAATTGACAAAATACTGTTCTCATCTTAATAACACTGGATTTTAGACACAGTTAATGAAGGTTTAGTTGTGGGATTAGTTCAGATTAGTTTTATGGTTCTAAAACTTTTTGGTAAACCATATCATGAATGTGTTTGTTGAAAAATATTGTAAATAATATTATTTCTTTTTATCATCTATCTATCTCTCTATCATCTATCTATCTATAAATCTAAATATCTACCATCTATCTATGTATCGATCTTCTATCTATCTATAAATCTATCTACCATCTATCTATCTATCTATCTATCTATCTATCTTCTATCTATGTATCTATCTATCAATATATCTATCTACCATCTATCTATCTATTTATCTATCTATCTGTCTATCTCTATCTATATATCTATCTATCTATCTATCTATCATCTATCTATCAATCATCTATTTATAAATCTATCTATAAATCTATATTTTATCTATCTATCATCTATCTATCTATAAATCTATATATCTATATATCTATCTATCTACAATCTATCATTTATTTATCTATCTATCTATAAATCTATCTATCTACAATCTATCTATCTATCATCTATCTATCTATATATCATCTAACTATCTATCTATCTATCATCTATCTATCCATCATCTATCCTATCTATCTATCTATCTATCTATCTATCTATCTATCATCTATCTATATATATATATATATATATATCATCTATCTATATATCCATCTATCTATCTATCTATCAATCATCTAACTATCTATTTATCTATCTATCATCTATCTATCTATCATCTATAATCTATCTATCTATTTATCTTCTATCTATCTATCATCTATGTATCTATCTATCATCTATCCTATCTATCTATCATCTATCTATATATTATCTATCTATCCATCTATCTATATTAACGTTAACCTTTCTTTTCCTATTAAAGCTTTAGACATTGGGGGGTAGTTATCAAGCCGTCTACTTTTCTGGCTTCGCCGGCCCAATACGTCCGCCTAAGCTCGCCTACCTTCGCCGCCGCAGACCTTGAATACGTTCGCCTAAGTTATCAAATAAAGCTGTCAAAAAGCCGCGGGGCGATGAGCAGCGGACTGTGACAGTTATCACTCATCCGATCTCGCTGCCCTTCGGCTTTTTCCCAGCTTTATTGCTAGCCTGTCACTAAGCACTCACACTAAACTACACTGTTCTACCCCCTATACCGGCGCCCCCGGAGGCCCCCGCAACTAAATAAAGTTACTAACCCCTAAACCGCCGCTCCTAGACCCCGCCGCAAGTCTTATAAATGTATTAACCCCTAAACCGCCGCTCCTAGACCCCGCCGCAAGTCTTATAAATGTATTAACCCCTAAACCGCCGCTCCTAGACCCCGCCGCAAGTCTTATAAATGTATTAACCCCTAAACCGCCGCTCCCGGACACCGCTGCCACCTACATTATACCTAGTAACCCCTATCCTGCCCCCCCTATACCGTCGCCCTCTATTATAAAATTATTAACCCCTATCCTGCTGATCCCGCACCTCTCCGCAACTAAATAAATAGTTTAACCCCTAAACCGCCGCTCCATGAACCCGCCGCAACCTATAATAAATTTATTAACCCCTATCCTGCCCCCCACTACGCCGCTGCCACTGTAATAAAATGATTAACCCCTAAACCTAAGTCTAACCCTAACCATAATGCCCCCCTAACTTAAATATTAATTAAATACATCTAAATAAATTAACTCTTATTAACTAAATGAATCCTATTTAAAACTAAATACTTACTTATAAAATAAACCCTAATATAGCTACAATATAAATAATAATTATATTCTAGCTATCCTAGGATTTCTTTTTATTTTACAGGTACCTTTCAATTTATTTTAACCATGTACAATAACTATTAAATAGTTATTAACTATTTAATAGCTTACCTAGCTAAAATAAACTGAAATTAACCTGTAAAATAAAAACTAACCTAAGTTACAATTACACCTAACACTACACTATACTTTAATAAATTATTCCTATTTAAAACTAAATACTTACCTGTAAAATAAACCCTAATATAGCTACAATATAAATAATAATTATATTGTAGCTATCTTAGGATTTATATTTATTTTACAGGTAACTTTGTATTTATTTTAGCTAGTTAGAATAGTTATTAAATAGTTATTAACTATTTAATAACTACCTAGCTAAAAGAAATACAAAATTACCTGTAAAATAAATCCTAACCTAAGTTACAATTAAACCTAATACTACACTATCATTAAATTAACTAAATAAACTACCTACAAATAACTACAATGAAATACAATTACATAAACTAACTAAAGTACAAAAAATAAAAAAAGCTAAGTTACAAAAAATAAAAAATTAAGTTACAAACATGTTAAAAATATTACAACAATTTTAAGCTACTTACACCTAATCTAAGCCCCCTAATAAAATAACAAAGCCCCCCAAAATAAAAAAAATCCCTACCCTATTTTAAATTACATAAATTTCAAAGCTCTTTTACCTTACCAGCCCTTAAAAGGGCCATTTGTGGGGGCATGCCCCAAAAAGTTCAGCTCTTTTGCCTGTAAAAGAAAAATACAACCCCCCCCCCAACATTAAAACCCACCACCCACATACCCCTAATCTAACCCAAACCCCCCTTACAAAAACCTAACACTAATCCCCTGAAGATCATCCTACCTTGAGTCGTCTTCACTCAGCCGAGCCACCGATGGAACTGAAGAGGACATCCGGAGCGGAAGAAGTTAATCCTCCAAGCGGCGCTGAAGAAATCTTCCATCCGATGAAGTCATCATCCAGGCGGCGCTGAAGAAGTCTTCGATCCGGCCGATGTCATCTTCAAAGAGGCGCTGAAGAGGTCTTCTATCCGGGCGAAGTCATCTTCCAAGCCGGGTCTTGAATCTTCCTTCCGCCGACGCGGAACCACCTTCTTCACCGACGGACTACGACGAATGACGGCTCCTTTAAGGGACGTCATCCAAGATGGCGTCCCCTCAATTCCGATTGGCTGATAGGATTCTATCAGCCAATTGGAATTAAGGTAGGAAAATCTGATTGGCTGATGGAATCAGCCAATCAGATTCAAGTTCAATCCGATTGGCTGATCCAATCAGCCAATCAGATTGAGCTTGCATTCTATTGGCTGATCGGAACAGCCAATAGAATGCGAGCTCAATCTGATTGGCTGATTCCATCAGCCAATCAGATTTTTCCTACCTTAATTCCGATTGGCTGATAGAATCCGGATGTCCTCTTCAGTTCCATCGGTGGCTCGGCTGAGTGAAGACGACTCAAGGTAGGATGATCTTCAGGGGATTAGTGTTAGGTTTTTGTAAGGGGGGTTTGGGTTAGATTAGGGGTATGTGGGTGGTGGGTTTTAATGTTGGGGGGGGTTGTATTTTTCTTTTACAGGCAAAAGAGCTGAACTTTTTGGGGCATGCCCCCACAAATGGCCCTTTTAAGGGCTGGTAAGGTAAAAGAGCTTTGAAATTTATGTAATTTAGAATAGGGTAGGGATTTTTTTTATTTTGGGGGGGTTTGTTATTTTATTAGGGGGCTTAGATTAGGTGTAAGTAGCTTAAAATTGTTGTAATATTTTTAACATGTTTGTAACTTAATTTTTTATTTTTTGTAACTTAGCTTTTTTTATTTTTTGTACTTTAGTTAGTTTATGTAATTGTATTTCATTGTAGTTATTTGTAGGTAGTTTATTTAATTAATTTAATGATAGTGTAGTATTAGGTTTAATTGTAACTTAAGTTAGGATTTATTTTACAGGTAATTTTGTATTTCTTTTAGCTAGGTAGTTATTAAATAGTTAATAACTATTTAATAACTATTCTAACTAGCTAAAATAAATACAAAGTTACCTGTAAACTAAATATAAATCCTAAGATAGCTATAATATAAGTATTAATTACATTGTAGCTATCTTAGGGTTTATTTTACAGGTAAGTATTTATTTTTAAATAGGAATAATTTATTAAAGTATAGTGTAGTGTTAGGTGTAATTGTAACTTAGGTTAGGATTTATTTCACAGGTACATTTCTCTTTATTTTAGCTAGGTAAGCTATTAAATAGTTAATAACTATTTAATAGCTATTGTACATGGTTAAAATAAATTGAAAGGTACCTGTAAAATAAAAAGAAATCCTAAGATAGCTAGAATATAATTATTATTTATATTGTAGCTATATTAGGGTTTATTTTAAAGGTAAGTATTTAGTTTTAAATAGGATTCATTTAGTTAATAAGAGTTAATTTATTTAGATGTATTTAATTAATATTTAAATTAGGGGGCGTTAGGGTTAGGGTTAGACTTAGGTTTAGGGGTTAATAATTTTATTACAGTGGCGGCGGCGTAGTGGGGGCAGGATAGGGGTTAATAAATTTATTATAGGTGACGACGGTGTAGGGGGGGCAGATTAGGGGTTAATACATTTAATATAGGTTGCGGCGGGTTCAGGGAGCGGCGGTTTAGGGGTTAATACATTTATTATAGTTGCGGTGGGCTCCGGGAGCGGCGGTTTAGGGGTTAATATGTATAGAGTAGCTTGCGGTGGGCTCCGGGAGCGGCGGTTTAGGGGGTAATAACTTTATTTAGTTGCGGCGGTGTAGGGGGGGTCAGATTAGTGGTGTTTAGACTCGGGGTACATGTTAGGGTGTTAGGTGTAGACAGCTCCCATAGAAATCAATGGGATGTCTGTCAGCAGCGAACTTGTACTATGGTCAGACTCCCATTGATTCCTATGGGATCCGCCGCCTCCAGGGGTGGCGGATTGAAAACAAGGTACGCTGGGCCGTAAAAGTGCAGAGCGTACCTGCTAGTTTTTTGATAGCTAGCAAAAACATAATTTATGCTTACCTGATAAATTTATTTCTCTTGTAGTGTATCCAGTCCACGGATCATCCATTACTTATGGGATATTAACTCCTCCCCAACAGGAAGTGCAAGAGGATTCACCCAGCAGAGCTGCTATATAGCTCCTCCCCTAACTGCCATTTCCAGTCATTCTCTTGCACCCAACGAATAGATAGGATGTGTGAGAGGACTGTGGTGATTATACTTAGTTTCATACCTTCAATCAAAAGTTTGTTATTTTATAATAGCACCGGAGTGTGTTATTCCTTCTCTGGTAGAATTTGAAGAAGAATCTACCTGAGTTTTTCTATGATTTTAGCCGGAGTAGTTAAGATCATATTGCTGTTTCTCGGCCATCTGAGAAGAGGTAAACTTCAGATCAGGGGACAGCGGGCAGATTAATCTGCAAAGAGGTATGTAGCAGCTTATTATTTTCTGACAATGGAATTGATGAGAAAATTCTGCCATACCGATATAATGTAAACTCAGCCTTAAATGCAGTAGCAGCAACTGGTATCAGGCTGTCATGTATGTATATTTTTTCATTCGACCGAAAACATGCAGAGAAAGGAAAACCATAGGGTGCAGTGGTGACTGTAGTTTAATGGAAAAATTACCTGCCTTAAAGTGACAGGGCGGGCCGTGGACTGGATACACTACAAGAGAAATAAATTTATCAGGTAAGCATAAATTATGTTTTCTCTTGTTAAGTGTATCCAGTCCACGGATCATCCATTACTTATGGGATACCAATACCAAAGCTAAAGTACACGGATGACGGGAGGGACAGGCAGGCTCTTTATACGGAAGGAACCACTGCCTGAAGAACCTTTCTCCCAAAAACAGCCTCCGAAGAAGCAAAAGTGTCAAATTTGGAAAATTTGGAAAAAGTATGAAGAGAAGACCAAGTTGCAGCCTTGCAAGTCTGTTCAACAGAAGCCTCATTCTTAAAGGCCCAAGTGGAAGCCACAGCTCTAGTAGAGTGTGCTGTAATTCTTTCAGGAGGCTGCTGTCCAGCAGTCTCATAGGCTAACCGTATTATGCTACGAAGCCAAAAGGAGAGAGAGGTAGCCGAAGCTTTTTGACCTCTCCTCTGACCAGAATAAACGACAAACAGGGAAGACGTTTGTCGAAAATCCTTAGTTGCCTGTAGATAAAATTTCAGGACACGGACTACATCTAGATTGTGTAGCAGACGTTCCTTTTTCGAAGAAGGATTAGGACACAAAGATGGAACCACAATCTCTTGATTGATATTCCTGTTAGTGACCACCTTAGGTAGGAACCCAGGTTTAGTACGCAGAACTACCTTGTCTGAATGAAAAATCAGATAAGGAGAATCACAATGTAAGGCAGATAACTCAGAGACTCTTCGAGCCGAGGAAATCGCCATTAAAAACAGAACTTTCCAAGATAACAACTTGATATCAATGGAATGAAGGGGTTCAAACGGAACCCCCTGTAAAACATTAAGAACTAAGTTCAAACTCCATGGTGGAGCAACAGTTTTAAACACAGGCTTGATCCTAGCTAAAGCCTGACAAAAAGCTTGAACGTCCGGAACTTCTGACAGACGTTTGTGTAAAAGAATGGACAGAGCTGAAATCTGTCCCTTTAAGGAACTAGCGGATAAACCCTTTTCTAAACCTTCTTGTAGAAAAGACAATATCCTCGGAATCCTAACCTTACTCCATGAGTAACTCTTGGATTCGCACCAATATAAGTATTTGCGCCATATCTTATGGTAAATCTTTCTGGTAACAGGCTTCCTAGCCTGTATTAAGGTATCAATAACTGACTCAGAAAAACCACGTTTGATAAAATCAAGCGTTCAATTTCCAAGCAGTCAGCTTCAGAGAAATTAGATTTTGATGTTTGAAGGGACCCTGGATCAGAAGGTCCTGTTTCAGAGGTAGCGACCAAGGTGGACAGGATGACATGTCCACTAGATCTGCATACCAAGTCCTGCGTGGCCATGCAGGCGCTATTAGAATCACTGATGCTCTCTCCTGTTTGATTCTGGCAATCAATCGAGGAAGCATCGGGAAGGGTGGAAACACATAAGCCATCCCGAAGGTCCAAGGTGCTGTCAAAGCATCTATCAGAACCGCTCCCGGATCCCTGGATCTGGACCCGTAACGAGGAAGCTTGGCGTTCTGTCGAGACGCCATGAGATCTATCTCTGGTTTGCCCCAACGTCGAAGTATTTGGGCAAAGACCTCCGGATGAAGTTCCCACTCCCCCGGATGAAAAGTCTGACGACTTAAGAAATCCGCCTCCCAGTTCTCCACTCCCGGGATGTGGATTGCTGACAGGTGGCAAGAGTGAGACTCTGCCCAGCGAATTATCTTTGATACTTCCATCATTGCTAGGGAGCTTCTTGTCCCTCCCTGATGGTTGATGTAAGCTACAGTCGTGATGTTGTCCGACTGAAACCTGATGAACCCCCGAGTTGTTAACTGGGGCCAAGCCAGAAGGGCATTGAGAACTGCTCTCAATTCCAGAATGTTTATTGGTAGGAGACTCTCCTCCTGATTCCATTGTCCCTGAGCCTTCAGAGAATTCCAGACAGCGCCCCAACCTAGTAGGCTGGCGTCTGTTGTTACAATTGTCCAGTCCGGCCTGCTGAATGGCATTCCCCTGGACAGATGTGGCCGAGAAAGCCACCATAGAAGAGAATTTCTGGTCTCTTGATCCAGATTCAGAGTAGGGGACAAGTCTGAGTAATCCCCATTCCACTGACTTAGCATGCACAATTGCAGCGGTCTGAGATGTAGGCGTGCAAAGGGTACTATGTCCATTGCTGCTACCATTAAGCCGATCACCTCCATGCATTGAGCTACTGACGGGTGTTGAATGGAATGAAGGACACGGCATGCATTTTGAAGCTTTGTTAACCTGTCTTCTGTCAGGTAAATCTTCATTTCTACAGAATCTATAAGAGTCCCCAAGAAGGGAACTCTTGTGAGTGGAAAGAGAGAACTCTTCTTTTCGTTCACCTTCCATCCATGCGACCTTAGAAATGCCAGTACTAACTCTGTATGAGACTTGGCAGTTTGAAAGCTTGAAGCTTGTATCAGAATGTCGTCTAGGTAAGGAGCTACCACAATTCCTCGCGGTCTTAGTACCGCCAGAAGAGCACCCAGAACCTTTGTGAAGATTCTCGGAGCCGTAGCCAATCCGAATGGAAGAGCTACAAACTGGTAATGCCTGTCTAGAAAGGCAAACCTTAGATACCGGTAAAGATCTTTGTGAATCGGTATGTGAAGGTAAGCATCCTTTAAATCCACTGTGGTCATGTACTGACCCTTTTGGATCATGGGTAAAATTGTCCGAATAGTTTCCATTTTGAACGATGGAACTCTTAGGAATTTGTTTAGGATCTTTAAATCCAAGATTGGCCTGAAAGTTCCCTCTTTTTTGGGAACCACAAACAGATTTGAGTAAAACCCTTGTCCTTGTTCCGACCGCGGAACCGGATGGATCACTCCCATTAATAAAAGATCTTGTACGCAGCGTAGAAACACCTCTTTCTTTATTTGGTTTGTTGACAACCTTGACAGATGAAATCTCCCTCTTGGGGGAGAGAATTTGAAGTCTAGAAGGTATCCCTGAGATATGATCTCTAACGCCCAAGGATCCTGGACATCTCTTGCCCAAGCCTGGGTGAAGAGAGAAAGTCTGCCCCCACTAGATCCGTTCCCGGATCGGGGGCCCTCGATTCATGCTGTCTTAGGGGCAGCAGCAGGTTTCCTGGCCTGCTTGCCCTTGTTCCAGGACTGGTTAGGTCTCCAGCCTTGTCTGTAGCGAGCAACAGCTCCTTCCTGTTTTGGTGCAGAGGAAGTTGATGCTGCTCCTGCTTTGAAATTACGAAAGGAACGAAAATTAGACTGTCTAGCCTTAGGTTTGGCTCTGTCTTGAGGCAGGGCATGGCCTTTACCTCCTGTAATGTCAGCGATAATTTCTTTCAACCCGGGCCCGAATAAGGTCTGCCCTTTGAAAGGTATATTAAGCAATTTAGATTTAGAAATAACGTCAGCTGACCAGGATTTTAGCCACAGTGCTCTGCGTGCCTGAATGGCGAATCCGGAATTCTTAGCCGTAAGTTTAGTTAAATGTACTACGGCATCTGAAATAAATGAGTTAGCTAACTTAAGGGCTTTAAGCTTGTGTGTAATCTCATCTAATGGAGCTGATTCAAGTGTCTCTTCCAGAGACTCAAACCAAAATGCTGCTGCAGCCGTGACAGGCGCAATGCATGCAAGAGGTTGCAATATAAAACCTTGTTGAACAAACATTTTCTTAAGGTAACCCTCTAACTTTTTATCCATTGGATCTGAAAAGGCACAGCTATCCTCCACCGGGATAGTGGTACGCTTAGCTAAAGTAGAAACTGCTCCCTCCACCTTAGGGACCGTTTGCCATAAGTCCCGTGTGGTGGCGTCTATTGGAAACATCTTTCTAAATATCGGAGGGGGTGAGAACGGCACACCGGGTCTATCCCACTCCTTAGTAACAATTTCAGTAAGTCTCTTAGGTATAGGAAAAACGTCAGTACTCGCCGGTACCGCAAAATATTTATCCAACCTACACATTTTCTCTGGTATTGCAACTGTGTTACAATCATTCAGAGCCGCTAACACCTCCCCTAGTAATACACGGAGGTTTTCCAGCTTAAATTTAAAATTTGAAATATCTGAATCCAGTTTGTTTGGATCAGAACCGTCACCCGCAGAATGAAGCTCTCCGTCCTCATGTTCTGCAAATTGTGACGCAGTGTCTGACATGGCCCTAATATTATCAGCGCACTCTGTTCTCACCCCAGAGTGATCACGCTTACCTCTTAGTTCTGGTAATTTAGCCAAAACTTCAGTCATAACAGTAGCCATATCCTGTAATGTGATTTGTAATGGCCGCCCAGATGTACTCGGCGCTACAATATCACGCACCTCCCGAGCGGGAGATGCAGGTACTGACACGTGAGGCGAGTTAGTCGGCATAACTCTCCCCTCGTTGTTTGGTGAAATATGTTCAATTTGTACAGATTGACTTTTATTTAAAGTAGCATCAATACAGTTAGTACATAAATTTCTATTGGGCTCCACTTTGGCTTTAGCACATATAGCACAGATATCTTCCTCTGAATCAGACATGTTTAACACACTAGCAAATAAACTAGCAACTTGGAAATACTTTTCAAGTAATTTACTATAATATGAAAACGTACTGTGCCTATAAGAAGCACAGAAAAAAGTTATGACAGTTGAAAATTAATAAACTGAAAAGTTATAGCATCAAATCTTTGTAAAAAACACAATTTTAGCAAAGGATTGCTCCCATTAGCAAAGGATAACTAACCCTGATAGCTAACAGTGAGAGAGATCAGTAAACTGTCATAAATTAAATAAAACGACTGCCAAGTGGAAAAAAATAGTGCCCAAAACATTTTTTCACCCAGTACCTCAGAAAATTAAACGATTTTACATGCCAGCAAAAAACGTTTAACATTAATAAATTGAGTGTTATTAAAAAACCTGTTGCTAGTCCCTGCAAATTAGGCTAAAGTTTTATGCATACAGTATAATTCCAGTGAAGTGCCATTCCCCAGAATACTGAAGTGTAAAATATACATACATGACAGCCTGATACCAGTTGCTGCTACTGCATTTAAGGCTGAGTTTACATTATATCGGTATGGCAGAATTTTCTCATCAATTCCATTGTCAGAAAATAATAAGCTGCTACATACCTCTTTGCAGATTAATCTGCCCGCTGTCCCCTGATCTGAAGTTTACCTCTTCTCAGATGGCCGAGAAACAGCAATATGATCTTAACTACTCCGGCTAAAATCATTGAAAAACTCAGGTAGATTCTTCTTCAAATTCTACCAGAGAAGGAATAACACACTCCGGTGCTATTATAAAATAACAAACTTTTGATTGAAGGTATGAAACTAAGTATAATCACCACAGTCCTCTCACACATCCTATCTATTCGTTGGGTGCAAGAGAATGACTGGTAATGGCAGTTAGGGGAGGAGCTATATAGCAGCTCTGCTGGGTGAATCCTCTTGCACTTCCTGTTGGGGAGGAGTTAATATCCCATAAGTAATGGATGATCCGTGGACTGGATACACTTAACAAGAGAAAGTAGTGAGAATGTGCCGCACTTGTGTGCGGAACATCTGGAGTGACGTAAGAATCGATCTGTGTCGGACTGAGTCCGGCGGATCGAAGCTTACGTCACAAAATTCTACTTTTGCCGGTCTCGAGCCTTTGATAACTAAGGCGAATCAGCCTCGCCACAAATACGCTGCGGAATTCCAGCGTATTTGAGGTTGACGGCTTGATAACTACCCCCCATTGTTGTCATATTAACAACCATTTCATGATCAGCTTTTTACTCCATTGTTTTACATCCATATTTTACAGAGGTATAAAAAGATGTATAAATATAGTCTATTAGATGCAGGTTACCTAAATGAATTCTTAAATGTAAGAAAATCTTTAGTTTTCCTATTTTAGACTTGGTCAAAAAGACCTACAATCTACTTTTTGTGTGTTATACAAGTAGATAGAGACAGACAGTCAGAAAGACAGACAGATAGATAGATAGATAGATAGATAGATGATAGATAGATAGATAGATAGATAGATAGATGATAGATAGATAGATAGATAGATAAATAGATGCCAAATATAGGCTAAAACAGTGTTTCTCAAATCCAGTCTTCAGAGCACACTTACAAGCCAGATTTTCATGATATCCCATCAAGGGAACAGGTGAAATAATTAGCTTCTTGTTCAGTTTTAGTTAGCCAGGGAAAAAGCTATGGATAGCTACAGCAAGCTGCAGTGAGTGTATGGCAATCATAAGGTATGTGGGGATTTAAGGAATTTAGGCATTAATTACTAAACAGTCCTTTTAATTCTCAGTTCTTTCTACCCTTAGTAACCTCCTCTATACTCCCTTAGTTCTGTGTTTTTTTAGTCTGTTCATTCCCTTGTGTTCTCCTCTCCAGCTTTAGTGATCCCCCTTCTTCTTTCTCTTATTCTCTTTTCATTTAACCTCTTCACTCCTATCCATTAATAGACTCTTTCTTCTCCCTACCATTACCCATGTTGCTTAGTTGTCCTGGCATTGTATGTTTTATGGCTATAACCATCTAAAACTTACTGTAATTAAAAATGTTGTCGTTATTCTGTTTTGCTTTCCAGCTAGAACGTTTTAGAATTAGAACAAAGAGAATTAAACATTACCTTTGAGGCTTTGGCATTTCTTATGGTGATTAGTTGCTGGGCAATTACAGAAAGAACTTCAATGTCAATACGATTGAATTCATCAAAGCAACACCAGGCTCCAGACTGAGCTAAACCACTGAAGAAACGACCCATCATCTGCAAAAGAGAAATGTTCAGAAGATTCTGCATTTTATAAACATTTAAAGGGATATGAAAACCAAAAAAAAAAAAATCTTTTGTGATTCAGACAGAACATAACATTTTTAAAAAGTTTTCAATTTACTTCAAATATTAAATTTGCTTTGTTCCCTTGATATTCTTTTGTTGAAGAGATACCTAGGTAGGCATTGGGAGCACTGCTACGTATGTGAAAATATGATTAGGGACAGTTAACTTTTTGATATGTATAGGAAAATACATTATATCCAGGGACACATAACATGCAGGAGTGAAGGAGTAGTGCACATGCTAATATGTGATTGCCCCAAATATAACATAGGTAAAACGCATACGGCTAGATTTGGAGTTTTGTCGGTAACGACCCGAAAAACTAACGCCGGCTTTTTTCTGGCCGCACCATAAAAATAACTCTGGTATTGAGAGACCACATAAAGGCTGCGTTAGGCTCCAAAAAAGGAGCGTAGAGCATTTTTAACGCAGCTTCAACTCTCGATACCAAAGTTGCTTACGGACGCGGCCAGCCTCAAAAACGTGCTCGTGCACGATTCCCCTATAGGAAACAATGGGGCTGTTTGAGCTGAAAAAAAAACAAACACCTGCAAAAAAGCCGCGTTCAGCTCCTAACGCAGCCCCATTGTTTGCTATGCGGTAACCCTTCCTACGTCTGCACTTAACACTCTAACATGTACCCCGAGTCTAAACACCCCTAACCTTACACTTATTAACCCCTAATCTGCCGCCCCCGCTATCGCTGACCCCTGCATATTATTATTAACCCCTAATCTGCCGCTCCGTAAACCGCCGCTACTTACATTATCCTTATGTACCCCTAATCTGCTGCCCTAACATCGCCGACCCCTATATTATATTTATTAACCCCTAATCTGCCCCCCACAACGTCGCCTCCACCTGCCTACACTTATTAACCCCTAATCTGCCGACCGGACCTGAGCGCTACTATAATAAAGTTATTAACCCCTAATCCGTCTCACTAACCCTATCATAAATAGTATTAACCCCTAATCTGCCCTCCCTAACATCGCCGACACCTAACTTCAAACATTAACCCCTAATCTGCCGACTGGAGCTCACCGCTATTCTAATAAATGTATTAACCCCTAAAGCTAAGTCTAACCCTAACACTAACACCCCCCTAAGTTAAATATAATTTAAATCTAATGAAATTAATTAACTCTTATTAAATAAATTATTCCTATTTAAAGCTAAATACTTACCTGTAAAATAAATCCTAATATAGCTACAATATAAATTATAATTATATTATAGCTATTTTAGGATTTATATTTATTTTACAGGTAACTTTGTATTTATTTTAACCAGGTACAATAGCTATTAAATAGTTAACAACTATTTAATAGCTAAAATAGTTAAAATAATTACAAATTTACCTGTAAAAGAAATCCTAACCTAAGTTACAATTAAACCTAACACTAGACTATCAATAAATTAATTAAATAAACTACCTACAATTACCTACAATTAACCTAACACTACACTATCAATAAATTAATTAAATACAATTGCTACAAATAAATACAATTAAATAAACTAGCTAAAGTACAAAAAATAAAAAAGAACTAAGTTACAAAAAATAAAAAAATATTTACAAACATAAGAAAAATATTACAACAATTTTAAACTAATTACACCTACTCTAAGCCCCCTAATAAAATAACAAAGCCCCCCAAAATAAAAAAAATGCCCTACCCTATTCTAAATTACTAAAGTTCAAAGCTCTTTTACCTTACCAGCCCTGAACAGGGCCCTTTGCGGGGCATGCCCCAAGAAATACAGCTCTTTTGCCTGTAAAAAAAAACATACAATACCCAAGCCCCCCAACATTACAACCCACCACCCACATACCCCTAATCTAACCCAAACCCCCCTTAAATAAACCTAACACTAAGCCCCTGAAGATCATCCTACCTTGTCTTCACCTCACCGGGTATCACACCGATCCGTCCAGAAGAGCTCCTCCAATGTCCTGATCCAAGCCCAAGCGGGGGGCTGAAGAGGTCCATGATCCGGCTGAAGTCTTCATCCAAGTGGGGCAGAAGAGGTCTTCCATCCGATTGAAGTCTTCATCCAAGCGGCATCCATCCGGAGCGAAGCGGCAGCATCCTGAAGACCTCCACCGCGGAACATCCATCCTGGCCGACGACTGAACGACGAATGACGGTTCCTTTAAATGACGTCATCCAAGATGGCGTCCCTCGAATTCCGATTGGCTGATAGGATTCTATCAGCCAATCGGAATTAAGGTAGGAATATTCTGATTGGCTGATGGAATCAGCCAATCAGAATCAAGTTCAATCCGATTGGCTGATCCAATCAGCCAATCAGATTGAGCTTGCATTCTATTGGCTGATCGGAACAGCCAATAGAATGCGAGCTCAATCTGATTGGCTGATCGGATCAGCCAATCGGATTGAACTTGATTCCTATCAGCCAATCGGAATTCGAGGGACGCCATCTTGGATGACGTCATTTAAAGGAACCGTCATTCGTCGTTCAGTCGTCGGCCAGGATGGATGTTCCGCGGTGGAGGTCTTCAGGATGCTGCCGCTTCGCTCCGGATGGATGCCGCTTGGATGAAGACTTCAATCGGATGGAAGACCTCTTCTGCCCCGCTTGGATGAAGACTTCAGCCGGAGCATGGACCTCTTCAGCCCCCCGCTTGGGCTTGGATCAGGACATCGGAGGAGCTCTTCTGGACGGATCGGTGTGATACCCGGTGAGGTGAAGACAAGGTAGGATGATCTTCAGGGGCTTAGTGTTAGGTTTATTTAAGGGGGGTTTGGGTTAGATTAGGGGTATGTGGGTGGTGGGTTGTAATGTTGGGGGGCTTGGGTATTGTATGTTTTTTTTTACAGGCAAAAGAGCTGTATTTCTTGGGGCATGCCCCGCAAAGGGCCCTGTTCAGGGCTGGTAAGGTAAAAGAGCTTTGAACTTTAGTAATTTAGAATAGGGTAGGGCATTTTTTTATTTTGGGGGGCTTTGTTATTTTATTAGGGGGCTTAGAGTAGGTGTAATTAGTTTAAAATTGTTGTAATATTTTTCTTATGTTTGTAAATATTTTTTTATTTTTTGTAACTTAGTTCTTTTTTATTTTTTGTACTTTAGCTAGTTTATTTAATTGTATTTATTTGTAGCAATTGTATTTAATTCATTTATTGATAGTGTAGTGTTAGGTTAATTGTAGATAATTGTAGGTAGTTTATTTAATTAATTTATTGATAGTCTAGTGTTAGGTTTAATTGTAACTTAGGTTAGGATTTCTTTTACAGGTAAATTTGTAATTATTTTAACTATTTTAGCTATTAAATAGTTCTTAACTATTTAATAGCTATTGTACCTGGTTAAAATAAATACAAAGTTACCTGTAAAATAAATATAAATCCTAAAATAGCTATAATATAATTATAATTTATATTGTAGCTATATTAGGATTTATTTTACAGGTAAGTATTTAGCTTTAAATAGGAATAATTTATTTAATAAGAGTTAATTAATTTCGTTAGATTTAAATTATATTTAACTTAGGGGGGTGTTAGTGTTAGGGTTAGACTTAGCTTTAGGGGTTAATACATTTATTAGAATAGCGGTGAGCTCCGGTCGGCAGATTAGAGGTTAATAATTGAAGTTAGGTGTCGGCGATGTTAGGGAGGGCAGATTAGGGGTTAATACTATTTATTATAGGGTTAGTGAGGCGGATTAGGGGTTAATAACTTTATTATAGTAGCGCTCAGGTCCGGTCGGCAGATTAGGGGTTAATAAGTGTAGGCAGGTGGAGGCGACGTTGAGGGGGGCAGATTAGGGGTTAATAAATATAATATAGGGGTCGGCAGTGTTAGGGGCAGCAGATTAGGGGTACATAAGGATAACGTAGGTGGCGGCGCTTTGCGGTCGGCAGATTAGGGGTTAATAAGTGTAGGTAGGTGGAGGCGACGTTGTGGGGGGCAGGTTAGGGGTTAATAAATATAATACAGGGGTCGGCGGTGTTAGGGGCAGCAGATTAGGGGTACATAAGGATAACGTAGGTGGTGGTCGGCAGATAGGGGTTAAAAAAATTATTCGAGTGTCGGCGATGTGGGGGGACCTCGGTTTAGGGGTACATAGGTAGTTTATGGGTGTTAGTGTACTTTAGAGTACAGTAGTTAAGAGCTTTATAAACCGGCGTTAGCCCAGAAAGCTCTTAACTACTGACTTTTTTCCTGCGGCTGGAGTTTTGTCGTTAGATGTCTAACGCTCACTTCAGAAACGACTCTAAATACCGGAGTTAGAAAGATCCCATTGAAAAGATAGGATACGCAATTGACGTAAGGGGATCTGCGGTATGGAAAAGTCGCGGATGAAAAGTGAGCGTTAGACCCTATTTTGAGTGACTCCAAATACCGGCGGTAGCCTAAAACCAGCGTTAGGAGCCTCTAACGCTGGTTTTCACGGCTAACGCCAAACTCCAAATCTAGGTCATAGAGAATTAAAGGAAAGAGTAAAAGAACATAAAAGGGACATTAAAAACAAATGCCTAAAAAGCAGTAGTATAGCAATGCATTTTGAGGAATCACATGACAGTGATGAAACTCTACTTAAATTTAGGGGATTAGAATTAGTTGACCTCCAAGGGGAGGCAATTTGGACCAGAGATTATTGCAAAGTGAATTTGAAATCCCCAAACCCTAGAGGCATAAACAAGGAGCTTAATTATCCACCTTTTTTTTTTTTAAATGAATAAAGAAAGCTAATTGTATGCAGTAAAATGATAGCAATATAATATAAATTGTCCTTTAACATTAAGAAGGAATTGTCCCTTTAGTAATGAAGAGTATAGATTGCATATGAAGGGCTGGATAATATGTTTGCAAAATAGAAATAGCATAATAAATGATCCCTTTAAGAAACTAACACTAGGATTATGGGAAAAATGACTGTCCCTTTAATAGAAAGATAAAAAGGAAACCTGTTGTAAGTCAATAATAGTAATACTTTGGAAAATTTTATTCTGTAAAAATAATAAGGATCTGCCTATTGTTATAAAGTCAAATTGTAACTTTATGTATTTAATTCACCATTTGGTAAGGTAATTGTGTGGTATTGGCAACCTATTGAAAATATATATGAGTAATATTTCACCTGGCAGAAAGAGTTGGAGCTCTGTATTATAAATGGACACCTAAAGAAGGGAGAATTAAAAAATACAGAAGCCAGAAGCCCTATAGTTTGAGGTTGAAACGCACGTAGAAGGAAAGCAAGGGAGGATCAGCTGGTCCCCTTGCTACCAGTAAGCCAATGAATATGGAGACGGTAAATCTCATTGAGGAGTCAGAGCCCTACTTTTATATATATATATATATATATATATATATATATATATATATATGTCTATATATATTTATATTGAAAAAAAATAATTTCAAAATAATTTCAAGCATAAAACATAGATATTTAAGAACATTGCTAGTTAAGTTACACATTGTTTTGTGCATATGTTCTACATCTTTTAAACATTCTCTGAGCAGAAGGTGCTAGTCCATTGGTTACCATGGATCAGGAAGTAGAACAATATAAAAGCATAAGTCCATTTTTGGAAGTTATAGAGTTGGAAGTAGTCCGTCTCTGTAGAAGCGAGGACTTGAAGGGTTTTCTATTGTGCTTCTATTGTTCTTGACAAGAGGAGCCTTAAGTGGCATTAACAGTTTAACAACGTAAACATTTTTTTTAACATACAAACTAATAAACAAGTAAACAGTTAATTAAATAATTAAGGACAGGCTTATGTACCAAAAATAGGCATAAAAGGGGGTATGGCAGGGTTGCAGAATTTTATATTAGTACCAGGGGGATTATTTACTAGTTATAGGATAGACAGGGTATATATCAGCGTGTAACCAAAAAGGGGGGGAGGAGTGAGGTTATGTATCATGGGGCTAGGAGTTAGTGGTGTCTGGTAGGGATTCCCAGTAAAATTGTATTTCTGCATACAATGATAGCTTGTTTGTTCTATAATAAACGTATTATTCTAATGGTAGAATTTTGTTCATTTTTTGTATCCATATTGTCCAGGTAGCGAGTTGTGTTAACTTACAGTTTAGTGCTATTAGTAATGTGGCACTATTTAGTCCTATTTGTAATAAGGTATTGCAAATTTTATATCTGCAAAGGGGGATTTTGTTCGGAGGGCTATTTCTGGTGTCAAGGAGAAGTCTGTACCAAGTAGTGTCTTAAATGTTTGTTCGATTTTTTTCCCCAGAAAGGGGCTATTCTGGGGCATTGCCACCACATATGTAACATAGTACCTTTTGATTACAGCCTCTCCAACATAGTGGGGAGGCAGATGGATAGATTTTGTTGAGCCTTACTGGAGTTAGATACCAGCGGAGGAGTATAGTAAAGTTTAACTCGAGGATACATGCTGAGGTGGAGAATCTACAGTATGTGTGTTTCTATAGATTTTTTTCCATTCTTGATCTTCCATTGTGTTGTTGAGTTCCTTGTGTTATGGCGTGTGTAGGGAGTGAGGGGGAGGTAGCAGAGTCGAGTATGCGCTTAGAGAAGGAGAGGGTGCCTTTAGGTAGGGCGGGTGACACACAATTGTTCATATGGTGTTAGGGATCTAGTTAGGTCTTGTTTAAGGTGGGTATTATGTAGAAAGTGGTGTAACTGGGAGTATTGTCAGAGCCCTACTTTACACCTGACACAGTGGATGTAACAGTTTTGAGGTTTTGGATTTGAATACGTGCAGACAGAGTCTAATACCCTCTCGGGACTGCACAAATTGATGCTGACAGGGAGGGGATTGCAGGATCGAGCAATCAGCCCACAAAAGGTCGGTAACTTATGTAGGGAAACCGGAGGAGCAGGTATGACTGAACATCTATTGTTGTTATATTCAGAACGCTGCATAGGAGTATTCTACCTAGCCGCTAACTATCTTGCTGGCAATAGTTGTGAGTATGGATCACAGCAGGCATGGGCTGCCATCAAGCTGTGAGCTTGAAAGGAAATTCACTGCATAGCCGGAGATTGCACTAACAGGTGTTTCACTACAGGGCGTCTGTTCTCTTTGAGCCAAGTTTGTTTCATATCTATGAAGCAGTACTTTTATGTTTACTTTTGGAATCTAATTAATGGATGTCTAATTGTGGAGGGAGGAACTTTTTCTATGCTGAATTTAAGCTTTAATTCACTGTTTTTTTACAAGAGACTTCACTTCCTAGGCTTCTCTTTTTTATGTTACCAATACCAAGAGACACAGTTTGGATATTTTGTAACCCCCTGTTTATACTTATTCTTGGGGGGAAATAAATGTGCAATCTTGTTGCAATTTACCACCTTTGTTGCTGTATTTTTGTATTTCATACCTAATGGGAGAGTGCTGGATAAAAATACCTTGTTTTTCTTTAATACTAATAGAAATTGTTTATTGTATTTTTCGTGCACCGGAAGTGGTGTAAGATATTTTTTTAAACACCAGTTTTGTTCCCATATTGATATTTATTCTAATGGTGTGACTGGTCAATTATTTTTATATATATATATTTATATATATGTGTGTGTGTGATTTGCACACTTAACAGACTTCAGTATATGGTAAACGTATAAACGTAACTTTTATATGCATTGGGAACCAAAAAATGTGTGTGACTCGCTTTACTGCAATATTCGCTTTATTGCTGTGGTCTGGAATGGAACCCAGAATATTTCTGAGGTAAAGAAAATGTTCTTTCTTCTAAATGAAGAGCATACATATTTCAAGTATTTCTATTAAAAAAATCAACATATTGAATTTATTAACAAAATGTGTGCATATACATATTTACACATATAAACACAAAAAACACATATGGGGGCCTAGCTATGCAAAATGGAGCTTGATGCCCCGTGTTTCTGGCGAGCCTGCAGGCTCGCCAGAAACAGCAGTTATGAGGCAGCGGTCACAAAGACCGCTGCTCCATAACCTGTCTGCCTGCTTTGAGCAGGCGGACAGACATCGCCGGAAATCAACCCGATCGAGTACGATCGGGTTGATTGACACCTCCCTGCTGGCGGCCCATTGGCCGCGAGTCTGCAGGGGGCGGCGTTGAACAAATGAAGGGTGCAGAGGCTTATGTAATCACCCTAGACATATACAAAACACAGAAGGGGACTGCACTCTCAATCAAACAAACTTGAAACAAGAGCTCCCTTCACTTGTTCCCAGTTTGTTTGATTGAGAGCATGCATTGTTTGGCTGGTTTAGGGACCAAGGTTTTGGAAGGGACCTTGACGTTGTACCTGGGCTTGTCCCATTTAGCCAGATGCGGTAACTAACCCTTCCATTTTTTCTTTTAATCTTAGCTGAGAGCTTGTAAGTGAGTGCTGGACTTTCTCTCTGTGTTGTATTAATTTGTTTTGTAATTTTCCCTTTGGGCCTTGCACCCAGACTTGTCTGGGGTTAACTGCCTGTGACTCTGGGGACAGCACTGCTTCCTGTGAGTATAATTGAGCACCTAGGGCTGAGCATGTTGCAGGGTAATGTATATATATGTATATGTGTGTGTGTGTGTGTGTGTATATATATATATATATATATATATATATATTAATATATATAGGTATATGTATGTGTGTGTGTGTGTATATATATATATATATATATATATATATATATATATATGCCCTATAGTCTCCAACAGAATACAGACCACAATCCTATATCGTAGATAAAGCTACATAGAAGGTACAATATAAATTAATAAAGAAGCATTTCAATTGTCCAATGCTCTTGCATACCTTGTAATCTAACCCATCAGAACAGTTGAAGACCACACACTGGATGGCAAGGGCTTTTGCAAGGTCTTTAGTTGTCTCTGTTTTTCCGGTGCCCGCAGGACCAGCCGGGGCCCCTCCAAGATCTAGCTGTAAAGCACCCATGAGGCAAAGATAGCATCGGTCCTGCACAAATCAGAAACAATTACTTTCAATAACATATAACGTCTCCTGTCTGTTAGTATAGCAGTATTTCAACTGGTAGTATGGTACATATAATATTAATAACAATCATAATAGTACTGTAACTGATAGTAAGTAAAATAGTATTGCAACTGTTTGTAGCTATCATATCATATCAAAAGTATTGCAACCTGTAGTAAGTATACTGGTATAATTGCAACTGGTAATAAGTATACTGGTAGGACTGCAGCTGGTAGTAAGTATACTGGTATGATTGCAACTGGTAATAAGTATACTGGTAAGACTGCAGCTGGTAGTAAGTATACTGGTATGATTGCAGCTGGTAATAAGTATACTGGTAGGATTGCAGCTGGTAATAAGTATACTGGTAGGATTGCAGCTGGTAATAAGTATACTGGTAGGATTGCAGCTGGTAGTAAGTATACTGATAGGATTGCAGCTGTTAGTAAATATACTGGTAGGATTGTAGCTGGTAATAAGTATACTGGTAGAATTGCATCTGGTAGTAATTATACTTTTAGGATTGCAACTGGTAGTAAGTATACTGGTAGGATTGCAACTGGTAGTAAGTATACTGGTAAGATTGCAGTTGGTAGTAAGTATACTGGAAGGATTGCAACTGGTAGTAAGTATACTGGTAGGATTGCTGTTGGTAGTAAGTATACTGGAAGGATTGCAACTAGTAGTAAGTATACTGGTAGGATTGTATCTGGTAATAAGTATACTGGTAGGATTGCAGCTAGTAATAAGTATACTGGTAGGATTGCAGCTGGTAGTAATTATACTGGTAGGATTGCAACAGGTAGTAAGTATACTGGTAAGATTGCAGTTGGTAGTAAGTATACTGGAAGGATTGTAACTGGTAGTAAGTATACTGGTAGGATTGTATCTGGTAATAAGTATACTGGTAGGATTGCAGCTGGTAATAAGTATACTGGTAGGATTGCAGCTGGTAGTAAGTATACTGGTGGGATTACAGCTGGTAGTAAGTATACTGGTAGGATTGCAGCTGTTAATAGGTATACTGGTAGGATTGCAGCTGGTAATAAGTATACTGGTAGGATTGCAGCTGGTAGTAAGTATACTGGTAGGATTGCAACTTGTAGAAAGTATACTGGTATGATTGCAACTTGTAGAAAGTATAATAGCATGTCATCTGTTAGTATGTATACTGGTAGGATTGCAACTTGTAGAAAGTATAATAGTATGTCATCTGTTAGTATGTATACTGGTAGGATTGCAGCTGGTAATAAGTATACTGGTAGGATTGCAACTGGTATTAAGTATACTGGTAGGATTGCAACTGGTAGTAGGTATACTGGTAGGATTGCAGTTGGTAGTAAGTATACTGGTAGGATTGCAGCTGGTAGTAAGTATACTGGTAGGATTGCAACTGGTAGTATACATACTAACAGATGCCATACTATTATACTTTCTACAAGTTGCAATCATACCAGTATACTAGTAGTAGTTCACTATACTATAATAGTAGTTCATCTTTTAGTAAATTTAAAGGGACATTAAACACTAAATAAATGCTAGATGGAATGATGCATTTAAAGAAAATATTAGTTTGAGAATAACATGTAGATGTATTTTTTAGAGTTTCATTAGTTGTTTAAATATTGACAAAAAAAGTGTAAAGTTTTAGGCCTAGTTTCCATTGAGGTGGTAATGTTTGGAAACTGGTGGTAAAAGCATTTATCTCCATTAAAGTTTATGGAGAATTTTTATGTTACCACCAGTTTCCAAACTTTACCACTTCAATGGAAACTAGGCCTTAGTGTCTATAAAACAATGGGAGCTGCCATGTTGTAACTTAGGTTACCTTCTCTGCTGTGGCCAATTAGGGACAGCTATAAATAGGTCACTAGAGTGCGCAGCCAATGACTGTGTGGAATATAACAGTGTTCTGCCATTTCATTTCTAACAGGAACTGAAAAGCTCACAATTTCAGAATGGAATTACAGGAAAAGAGGGCAAAATAAATAATGAAAGTATATTGTAGAGTTTTTTTATTTATATGATATATCATTTTATATTACCATCTCAAAGTGTTTAATATCCATTTAATAGTATATTATTGTACTATGAAGTGCTACACCCTAGCTAAAACTGTATACATATAAGCACTCAGGCCTAGATTTAGAGTTCGGCGGTAGCCGTCAAAACCAGCGTTAGAGGCTCCTAACGCTGGTTTTGGCCGCCCGCTGGTATTTGGAGTCAGTGATTAAAGGGTCTAACGCTCACTTTTCAGCCGCGACTTTTCCATACCGCAGATCCCCCTACGCCATTTGCGTAGCCTATCTTTTCAATGGGATCTTTCTAACGCTGGTATTTAGAGTCGTTTCTGCAGTGAGCGTTAGAGCTCTAACGACAAGATTCCAGCCGCCTGAAAAAAGCAGGAGTTAAGAGCTTTCTGGCTAACGCCGGTTTATAAAGCTCTTAACTACTGTACCCTAAAGTACACTAACACCCATAAACTACCTATGTACCCCTAAACCGAGGTCCCCCCACATCGCCGCCACTCGATTAAAATTTTTAACCCCTAATCTGCCGACCGCCACCTACGTTATACTTATGTACCCCTAATCTGCTGCCCCTAACCCCGCCGACCCCTATATTATATTTATTAACCCCTAACTTGCCCCCCACAACGTCGCCGCAAGCTACTTAAAATAATTAACCCCTAATCTTCCGACCGCAAATCGCCGCCACCTACGTTATCCCTATGTACCCCTAATCTGCTGCCCCTAACATCGCCGACCCCTATGTTATATTTATTAACCCCTAATCTGCCCCCCTCAACGTCGCCGACACCTACCTACACTTATTAACCCCTAATCTGCCGAGCGGACCTGAGCGCTACTATAATAAATGTATTAACCCCTAATCCGCCTCACTAACCCTATCATAAATAGTATTAACCCCTAATCTGCCCTCCCTAACATCGCCGACACCTACCTTCAATTATTAACCCCTAATCTGCCGACCGGAGCTCACCGCTATTCTAATAAATGTATTAACCCCTAAAGCTAAGTCTAACCCTAACACTAACACCCCCCTAAGTTAAATATAATTTTTATCTAACGAAATAAATTAACTCTTATTAAATAAATGATTCCTATTTAAAGCTAAATACTTACCTGTAAAATAAATCCTAATATAGCTACAATATAAATTACATTTATATTATAGCTATTTTAGGATTAATATTTATTTTACAGGCAACTTTGTAATTATTTTAACCAGGTACAATAGCTATTAAATAGTTAAGAACTATTTAATAGTTACCTAGTTAAAATAATTACAAATTTACCTGTAAAATAAATCCTAACCTAAGATATAATTAAACCTAACACTACCCTATCAATAAAATAATTAAATAAACTACCTACAATTACCTACAATTAACCTAACACTACACTATCAATAAATTAATTAAACACAATTGCTACAAATAAATACAATTAAATAAACTATCTAAAGTACAAAAAATTAAAAAGAACTAAGTTACAGAAAATAAAAAATTTTTTACAAACATAAGAAAAATATTACAACAATTTTAAACTAATTACACCTACTCTAAGCCCCCTAATAAAATAACAAAGACCCCCAAAATAAAAAATTCCCTACCCTATTCTAAAATACAAAAATTACAAGCTCTTTTACCTTACCAGCCCTGAACAGGGCCCTTTGCGGGGCATGCCCCAAGAATTTCAGCTCTTTTGCCTGTAAAAAAAAACATACAATACCCCCCCCCCCCCAACATTACAACCCACCACCCACATACCCCTAATCTAACCCAAACCCCCTTAAATAAACCTAACACTAATCCCCTGAAGATCTTCCTACCTTGTCTTCACCATCCAGGTATCACCGATCCGTCCTGGCTCCAAGATCTTCATCCAACCCAAGCGGGGGTTGGCGATCCATAATCCGGTGCTCCAAAGTCTTCCTCCTATCCGGCAAGAAGAGGACATCCGGACCGGCAAACATCTTCTCCAAGCGGCATCTTCTATGTTCTTCCATCCGATGACGACCGGCTCCATCTTGAAGACCTCCAGCGCGGATCCATCCTCTTCTTCCGACGACTAGACGACGAATGACGGTTCCTTTAAGGGACGTCATCCAAGATGGCGTCCCTCGAATTCCGATTGGCTGATAGGATTCTATCAGCCAATCGGAATTAAGGTAGGAATTTTCTGATTGGCTGATGGAATCAGCCAATCAGAATCAAGTTCAATCCGATTGGCTGATCCAATCAGCCAATCAGATTGAGCTCGCATTCTATTGGCTGTTCCGATCAGCCAATAGAATGCGAGCTCAATCTGATTGGCTGATTGGATCAGCCAATCGGATTGAACTTGATTCTGATTGGCTGATTCCATCAGCCAATCAGAATATTCCTACCTTAATTCCGATTGGCTGATAGAATCCTATCAGCCAATCGGAATTCGAGGGACGCCATCTTGGATGACGTCCCTTAAAGGAACCGTCATTCGTCGTCTAGTCGTCGGAAGAAGAGGATGGATCCGCGCTGGAGGTCTTCAAGATGGAGCCGGTCGTCATCGGATGGAAGAACATAGAAGATGCCGCTTGGAGAAGATGTTTGCCGGTCCGGATGTCCTCTTCTTGCCGGATAGGAGGAAGACTTTGGAGCACCGGATTATGGATCGCCAACCCCCGCTTGGGTTGGATGAAGATCTTGGAGCCAGGACGGATCGGTGATACCTGGATGGTGAAGACAAGGTAGGAAGATCTTCAGGGGATTAGTGTTAGGTTTATTTAAGGGGGTTTGGGTTAGATTAGGGGTATGTGGGTGGTGGGTTGTAATGTTGGGGGGGGGGTATTTTATGTTTTTTTTTACAGGCAAAAGAGCTGAAATTCTTGGGGCATGGTAAGGTAAAAGAGCTTGTAATTTTTGTATTTTAGAATAGGGTAGGGAATTTTTTATTTTGGGGGTCTTTGTTATTTTATTAGGGGGCTTAGAGTAGGTGTAATTAGTTTAAAATTGTTGTAATATTTTTCTTATGTTTGTAAATATTTTTTTATTTTCTGTAACTTAGTTCTTTTTTATTTTTTGTACTTTAGATAGTTTATTTAATTGTATTTATTTGTAGCAATTGTGTTTAATTAATTTATTGATAGTGTAGTGTTAGGTTAATTGTAGGTAATTGTAGGTAGTTTATTTAATTATTTTATTGATAGGGTAGTGTTAGGTTTAATTATATCTTAGGTTAGGATTTATTTTACAGGTAAATTTGTAATTATTTTAACTAGGTAACTATTAAATAGTTCTTAACTATTTAATAGCTATTGTACCTGGTTAAAATAATTACAAAGTTGCCTGTAAAATAAATATTAATCCTAAAATAGCTATAATATAAATGTAATTTATATTGTAGCTATATTAGGATTTATTTTACAGGTAAGTATTTAGCTTTAAATAGGAATCATTTATTTAATAAGAGTTAATTTATTTCGTTAGATAAAAATTATATTTAACTTAGGGGGGTGTTAGTGTTAGGGTTAGACTTAGCTTTAGGGGTTAATACATTTATTAGAATAGCGGTGAGCTCCGGTCGGCAGATTAGGGGTTAATAATTGAAGGTAGGTGTCGGCGATGTTAGGGAGGGCAGATTAGGGGTTAATACTATTTATGATAGGGTTAGTGAGGCGGATTAGGGGTTAATACATTTATTATAGTAGCGCTCAGGTCCGCTCGGCAGATTAGGGGTTAATAAGTGTAGGTAGGTGTCGGCGACGTTGTGGGGGGCAGATTAGGGGTTAATAAATATAATATAGGGGTCGGCGGTGTTAGGGCAGCAGATTTGGGGTACATAGGGATAACGTAGGTGGCGGCGGTTTACGGAGCGGCAGATTAGGGGTTAAAAGTGTAATGCAGGGGTCAGCGATAGCGGGGGGCGGCAGATTAGGGGTTAATAAGTGTAAGGTTAGGGGTGTTTAGACTCGGGGTACATGTTAGAGTGTTAGGTGCAGACGTAGGAAGTGTTTCCCCATAGGAAACAATGGGGCTGCGTTAGGAGCTGAACGCTGCTTTTTTGCAGGTGTTAGGTTTTTTTTCAGCTCAAACAGCCCCATTGTTTCCTATGGGAGAATCGTGCACGAGCACGTTTTTGAGGCCGGCCGCGTCCGTAAGCAACTCTGGTATCGAGAGTTGCATTTGCGGTAAAAATGCCCTACGCTCCTTTTTTGGAGCCTAACGCAGCATTTGTTTTAACTCTCGATACCAGAGTTAAATTTATGGTGCGGCCAGAAAAAAGCCCGCGGAGCGTTAACAGCCCTTTTACCGCCGAACTCTAAATCTAGGCCTCAGTGATTAATTAGTTCATGTAAAAAGAAGAGATCTCTAACTCAATCAACGAGAGACTAAACATTAAAATATAAATTTGATCAGAAATTAATAAATCAAAAATGGGGAAATAATAGTCGATAATATATTCTGTGTTTTTGGGCTGTCCTACATTGAGTACATATAAATCATCAATTATGTTTGTAACAAATGTCTTTATAATGTCTGTAGGAGGGAAAATAATAGTGAAGTCCAATGTTGCAATAGAGATTTGTTGATACAAAATCACAATAAAAACTATTGCTATTTAATACAAGAGAGTATGTACTTCTGTGATTAAGGTTGTTACCAAAAATATATATATTATATCAACTAATAAGTATATTATTATTGTATTTGGTAGTAACTAAAACAGTATTGCAACTTCATTTGGTATTACATATAATATTGCAACTGGTTATAAGTATTATTTTATTGCAATTGTCAAATCATAACTCATAAATTGATTTATCCAAAAGTTTGGACTCTACAAGGAATAAATTAATTTAGAAATATTATTTCTATGTAAATGCTGACAAATAAACTTACAGTAAGAGGCGTTATCACTAATCGAGGACACGCACCAAGGTATTCATAAGCATATGTATATTGAGATAACGCCATCCGCGCAACGCAGTTGTCGAGTTGTGTATCCCAATAATAACGTAATTGTCGCTGCCACTCAAAGCTGTCAGTACTGTCAACCTAAAAACAAACAAACAATACATTAACTAATTAATTCATTATTTAATTAAAAATAGAGCTTGGCATTCCATGAATATAAATGCAGGTTGCCTATTTTCATTGCTTACCTGGTCTCTTAGAAGATCACTGACAATGTCTCTTGCGTGTACATCAATAGTTATCAGAGCAGTTATTATGTTTCTGTGCAATGTTGGTAGTTGTCCACGAACCAGTGCAGCTAAAGAATTCAACCGCTTAAAAAGATAAATTTATATTGAATTAGAATTTTGTACTATTATTATTGATTTGAAGCTATCGGGAAGTACATACAACAATACGGACATGGGCATTACGGACTAGTTGTTTTCTGCTTGAAGAACGGAATTCCCAGTGTTCTATTGGTGGATAGTAACATACCTTATTAGCATAAAAACAAACTACAGGTAGAAAACTCTTTATCCAAACTGCTTGGGACCTCAAAATATTTCCATCTGTAAAATGGAACAACTTGAAGAGGATATGGGGTCAAGTGTAATCAATAATATCTAATGCCATTTAGACAATAATAACGTCATAATACAGCTTTTACGTGTAACCTGAAGGTAGTTTTATATAATTTGTAATATTTTTGAAAACATAGGAGTAAATGAGAAAGTTGCTTAAAATTACTTGCTCTATCTGACTCATGAAAGAAAAAACAGGGTTTGGAAAACAATCACTATCGTTTACTAGTCAGGGGAGAAAAGGTTCTAGTCCAGAGGAAAAATGTTACTAGTCCACTCAATGTTAAAAATAGGGAGAAAAAAAAAGTCATTTTTTTACTCAACTAACAAAACTCGTGTGTCTGCATTATTAGGATTTTACAATAACCAGTAAATAATAAATATATTATGTTTTGTTTTTTTATATGACCATTCTTGCTGCTAACAACAATTCTAGTACAGCAAAGAAAATCATCGAAAGCTCACTTATTCCTCAGAGAGACGAAACTTACTTCAAAGTTTATTTTTTCAAACTCTGCCACAGCTTTCAAGTTGTCTTTAGATTCCCCTTCAAGGCACTGAGTCAGATCTCTGCACCACATAAGCTGAGAAATTGTCAACACAACCTACAAAATAAGTGAAATAAAAAGTGTTCCTAATTTATTAGTTGCAAACATAAAAAGCCTGTGGAAAATTCTTAAAATGGGAACACAAAGATATTAGGTGACTGAGACTAAACAAAGGGGTACAGGAAACTACCCTGATGTGGTAAATATCCCTAGTTATTATCATTTGTAGGTAACAATAAAGTGAAACTTACAGGGAAGCTAATTTGCTGTAATCATTATGGCCTAGAACACAAATGGAGCACAATTTATAGCGCAGGGTGCGTTATCTTTTGCACAACCTCACACAAAGAATCTGGTATTAGAAGTGGATTCCTAAATATTTTAACCAAAGCCTCTTTATGTGGTCAAAACATTTTTAGCGCTTCCTATACTTTAAATGGATAGCGCAGGGAGCCCTATTAGCGTGCTCAGTGCATGTTTTACAAGTTAAAGGGACAATGTACAGTAGATTTTTCTTTGCATAAATGTTTTGTAGATGATCCATTTATATAGCCCAAATGGTAGTGTTTTTGCAAAAATGTATTGCTTATTTTTTAATAACATTATGCTGATTTTCAGACTCCTAACCAAACCCCAGTGTCAGATGTATACATGCGTTTACAGACTACTGCTGGCTCCTGTTTATGTTATATGTATTTTCATATGCAGGGAAGGGGGGAGGGGAGAGTGTCTGCTCTTCTTGTTTTCCCAGCCCCTTTCACTGGGTGTCCCAGTCTAACCTCATCAACAGTGCTAAACTGGGAGCTTCTAAGTAGGTTTTTAAAAGGTTTTAACTGGATTTTTATACCAGTATCTTCTTTATAGTAGTGTCTATTACATGCAGTTATATGTACTGTAAATTGGTGTACACTGTCCCTTTAAGAGTTGTGCTTGAGAGCTTTCTAAGACTTAAAGTAAACTATTATTATTATTATTATTATTAATAGCATAGCACTAAACCACATAAAGTACTCCCCTACTTATGCACCATCAGCTTAGCTTGAGGTATATCTGACATGAATTTTACTGCACTCCTCAATAGATGTCTATTATAACTGAGGTATCCGACATGCAGATGTTAACAGGCCCTAGACTATCGCTTGAGCGCTAAAAAATAACTAGCGACTTGTAATATGAGCTCAAATGTAGAAGCGCTATTGATTGTGCTCTAGTGACGTTAACGCACAATAGCACTAATGATTTTGTACTATACTTCGACTCTAGGCCTAAATACTTTTAGATTAACACAATGGGGCTGATCACTCTCTTGGACTTGCTCTCAGCAGATAATGCATCTGCCTTTAATAGCCCTGAAGCTCAAAACTGTTACCTTTTGAAAACAACACACAATCGTCATTGTTGATCTTGTAATTGAACCTCGTAATTAAAAAAAAAATGGTGAGTTTACAGGTTTAGCTATTACATCACAGGTAAAAAAGGCCTGTATGTTCATTCAATGGATACATTATTATTGTGTGAAGTTAACCTGCAATGTTACAAAACCATAAAGATACATTATTGGTATAGTGGACATGCGGCCTATTTATCAAATGTCTGTACGACATGATCCGATCATCTGGGGAACTGCTGGTGCAATGCCGCCCCCTGCAGATCCGCGGCCGCTAGTCGCTAGCAGTGGGTGTCCGCTGCCTTTGAACAGGTGGACAAGTTATGGAGCTGCTTCATAACTTGGTGTTTCTGGTGAGCCTGAAGGCTCGTCAGAAACACAGGGCATCAGGCTCCATACGGAGCTTGATAAATAGGCCCCCAGGTGTGTAGGGTTATCAATTTCACTCATTTATATTAGCGTAAAATTGCTTATTATTAGTTGTATTCATTTTGTTTAACTTAAACATCTTTATGCCAGGGGCAAGTACTGAAAATCACAACAAATGTCCCATGTAAACACTTGCTTGAAAAAGGAAATCACATGATCATCGATGTGATCACGTGATTTCAATGCCCCAATAGGATCATGGGGGACTGCCTACGTTTTTTCATTGCCTCAAAGTAGGAGGGTGCAGGACGCCAAAAAAGGTAGGACTTTCCTTAACAGCGTCTAGGGGTTAATGGACTGAGCAGGAAGTATTGTTTTATCTGTTTTATCTGCCTTCTAACATCATTCAATATTGCAGCTGGCAATTTCAGTGTGTTTTGCCCATGCACAACAAAAAATCTTGCATTAGAAAACTTTTGGGGTACACTGTAATAAGCCGAAAAGGTGTTGTACTGGGTTTATAAAGTCCTTCGAATTTGCTAAGTGAAAAATGCCCCACCTAAATGTGTTAAGTATTAAGAATTTGGAATGTGGTAAAAAAAAAACAGGACTGGTATATGTTACGCATAGGACCAAATTTTCACCCAGAGGGTAATAAAAAAAAAAAGTACTGCTCATGAACAATGAAAATGGCTGACTGGTAGTCATTAATATGCTAATCAAAAAGAACGATAGTGCAGAAGAGTAGTCAGCTTAAAACAGACTTTATTGGCTGCATTAAAAATAGGTTCAATGGTGTATCAGAACAGCCCTATCAGCTGTAAACAAGGCTTACGCGTTTCAGCATTGGTGCCGTACTCATAGCCCTCAAACAATAGATTGTAACCAATCCCAATAATAGAAAGCAAAAAGGTAGATTACCTGAGAAGGATGCCCTGCAACAACCCATTCCACTCTGGTTTTCTTTTTATAGTCAGCAATAGCAGCTTTGCTTAGGCGTCTAAGAGACGTGAACATTGCTTCTTCTACCTTGCCCAGCCAGTCTTCCACATTGCCTCGTGCCTTCAGTCCTTTGCCCAAGCTAACCTAAAAGAGCACCACCAAGAAAAAATATGAGTCATACTTATGCATAATCCAGAGAAAACATACTAAATGATGTCCCCCAAAAATCTGTAAGGGAACATTATATTGTGCATAGTCTCACACATACAGTAACTGTCGGGTATTACAAGTTGTTGGTTAAAATGTTTGATCACAGTATTTTAAGGCATCCAATCCATGTATAGGGTGCCCTAAACTTTAAATGACAACAACAAAAAGGATAGTCAAGCTATTTGCGCTTATATTATCGGTTAGGTTTTGCACTCCCGCAGTGTCCAACATACATCTTTCTTTTTTATCTTTTTTGAAAACCAGGTATTAAAGAGTCAATAAGTAAATTAAATTCCTTTCAATGCAATTATTTTATTTTTCAATAGCCGAACTGCACCATGTGACTTATTTAGAGGAGCCAATCTGGACTTTATTTCACAGACAACAAAGCTAGTTACTGTCATATAGTTAGTATAAAGTACATTGCTTAGAAATTGTCATCTGATAAAGCCACTCATGTTTTGAAAATTAAAAAAAAATTCAAATTTCAGATCTAATTTACATGAAAATAGGACAAAATACAAAAATGAAACTAGATTGCAAATTTATTTCATTATACAAGAAAGTAAACCAACACTACAATATACATTAACTTTTTATTTTGCATGCTTTGGCTTCAAAATACCTCTAAAACTATGCTTGTTTCACTTGCCACAGAGAGGCAGGAGTACTTCCATCAAATTTCAGTAAAGTGAAATATGCATAAGCCTTCAACATTCTACACAGTGATTTGTTACATTGAAAACAAGCTAATTTACATGTGTACCTAACTGTTCACACTAAAGAAAACCAGGAACATGAATCACGTCAGGTTTTTCATGAGGGGAATCCCCAAGCTATTCTTGATTTCCTAAACCTCATCAACCATGTTAAAAAAAATACTGTCAATTGCAGTGCTGTGCTTAATTGCTGATATCTTATATGCACATATAAAAATGCCTTAAATGTCTCTTTAATGTTAAAAAAATATTTTGTCCAAGAAGAGATTGTCTATGTATAGGACAATTCTACAAGTCTTATATTTCACCTCACAGCAGCCTTCAACTGGCCACAGCAAAGGAGACCTGGAACATGACGTCAATCATATTTTTATAAGGGTTTATTTTTGGTCTGATCTGCTATATTTATTATTGCAAATATTGTTTATAACATGACTGTTAAAATATTTTAGTATGAAAATGTCAATCAAGTTTTTAAAGAGACACGAAACCCAAAAATTTTCACAGACAGAGCATCCAATTTAAAAAAAAAGTTTCCAATTTATCAAATTTGCTTTGTTCTCATGTTTTGATTTGTTTTGTTGTTGAAGTGATATCTAGATAGGTAGTGTGCACGTTTGGAGCACTACATGAAAGGAAAAAATATTTCCATCTAGTGTTCTTGCTAATGTATAACATTCTTGCAAAACTTCTGTCATATTGTACTGCAGACACATGCACACTTACCTTCCAGCTTTTTAACAAAGGATACTAAGAAAATTTGATAATAGACGTATATTGGAAAGTTGTTTAAAATTACATGCTCTATTATAATTATGAAATAAAAATGTGGGGTTTTATATCCTTTTAATTGCATATATATTCTATGCACACACAAAAAAAACACATTGACATTAATGTCCCTTTAACATCTAGGTGTAAAGAAAACAGTCAAATAACAAAAATAGCTACCCTTTCTCCTTCAGGTGACAGCATTGCTAAAATGTCGTTCGTAAAGACCTCCTGCCCTCCCTCAGGGGATGAAACAGCAAACTCAAGTTTGGAAATAGAATCAAAACATTTTCTCAAATGAGGCTGAACAGCTTGGGGGTTGCGTGTCTGGGCAAGGATTTCCAGAAGTTCATCGTTTGATAGAAAATAAAATCTGTGTCAGCAAGAAAGAAAAATTAGAAAGAACAAATACACAACCTTATTGCATTTTATGGTTTAAGAAGTTATCAAGGGTACAAAAGTAAAGTGTAGATTTAATATGTTCCTATCTATTAAACACTAAAAAACTATATTGTATTTTAGTCCTGGGTTTGTTGTTTGGATGAAAAATAAAAAAAAAGTACAAATGTACAAAAATAACTTTAAAATAATACACAAGGTCATTTTGTCCTTGTAAACAGAGATTAATTCCACAAGAGATTAAGTCATTAAAGGAAATGTATAAATAAATAGTGATGCTAAATAAATATTAAGGTTAAATAAAGAGTGAGGCTGCAATTCTGTGGAAATTCATGAGAAAGAAACAGTGAGCATAAAATAATTCCATGGAAATACAAGATTGAAGTAAACTGATTAAACAAATTAAAATAAATTTGTAAATCTTTATTAAACAAGCAATACAGTTACAGTCCATGGATAACCTTTGTAAAAAAACATTAAACCTGCCTTCATTAATTATCTTAATTAATGATAATAAAACATTGAAATAAACAGTCATTATTTCTTGTTGTTGCTTTTGCTGTAAAATACCCCTGAAAATTGTGTTCCAAGCATTCCATGTCATCCTAACCCAGCTGGGACTAGGACAGCATGGAACGTCCTAGCCTTTGGCTGTCCTGAAGCTATAGAGGATTGGTAAATGGGATCACAGGCTGGAGGGTGTGCCTAGCGTCATAGGCACTCCCCTGTGACCCGATCCCATCATTGAAATCACGCGGTTGCATGAACGATCACGTGATTTCAATTTGTTTACATCCGAACTTTGTTGTAGACGGATTAGCTCCGTCGGGAAAGGGTTAAAAAGACTAGCTCTCAAAGGCTTCAATGTTAAAACAGGGTATATAAGTCCAAACAGTAAAATGAATAGAGAATCATGCTGTTGTACATAACATCACAGGTTCTAGTCCCAGCCTGTATAAGAACTTATACTGAAATGTTCTAAATTTATGAAGCTATTCACACCTCATTTTTCTTCAGGGCTTAAATGTGAACTGTACTATAAAATTGATTTCTCTTTAACTGTATGGGATATTGTAACTTTATGTTTATTTCTGTATTTGAAATAGTTTTGTTTTTTATTAAAACTGTCACTTAGGACATGTCCATAACAACGGGCAGAGCTTGAAAGTAAAGCAGAGCTGCTAATGTTATTTATGTTAGTATTGAAATACTAATAATGAAGGGGGTTGAAAAAGCACAAGCAGCTATTTCACATACAAAATATCTCTCTACCTTATACCCTCCCCGCCACTGGGAGATTAATCAGTGATTTTGGGGCCGAATTAATAAGCACCGTATGGTGCCTAATACATCTGTTTTCGCATAAGCCTCAGGCTCGGCGGAAACAGCAGTAAAGAAGCAGCAGTGTTAAGACTGCTGCTCCTTAACTGGTCTGCCGCCTTTGAGCGCCGGACAGCAATCAATCCGATCATTTACGATCGGGTTGATTGACACCCCCTGCTAGCAGCATTGCATACGCAAGGGGGCGGCATTGCTCAAGCAGTTCACCAGAAGTGCTTGTGCAATGCTAAATGCAGACAGCGTATGCTGTTGGCATTCAGCGATGTCTGTCCGACATGATCCGCTGAGCGGATCATGTCAGACAGAAATATGATAAATCAGCCCTATTGTCTCTTATTTATATAGCTTTTCTACAGAGAAAAAAAAAAAATTACTCATATTTTCAGGGTAGGTGAGGATAGAATAGGCAAAACATTTTAATTCAAATAACAAATAAAGGTAAAGTAGCTGCTTGCAAACAATTAAATACACTCCAGCAGGTAAAATGGACCAGGTAAAATGGACCATTGGGAACACATTTAAGGGGAGAAAATATTAGAATACAATGTCCCCTCAAAAGCAAATACATTTGTAAGTTTGCTTGTGAATACATTTACTCTGTGTCTGTCATTAATTGCTTACTTTTCTATACAAGAGCATTAGGAAACGTAAAAAACTACTGATGGACTTATCATGCGCAGGAGATGTGGAGCAGGTATGTTAAAGGTCATAGATTTATTGAAGGTCACATTTGCTGGTATAATCATTTGCTAAATTTTTTTACATAATGACCAAAACTTGCAAAGATATTTACTTATTATGAAGCATATTTAATAGACAGAATCATTTTGGCAGCAACAATGATAAATAGCAGAACTAGCAAAAAATATATATATTTATATATATATATATATAGACACCAAAAATTTTACTTTTAGAGACAAATATACCAGGGTGTCAAATCTACATACATCACATTACAAATAACGCTGTTTGAATAAAGGGACACTTTGGTTCACTTTAAATCCAGAGAGTGCCATTTATTTCTAATTATATATATATATATATATATATATAATTATTTTCTTTTTTTTTAATTTACTATTGTAAAATGAAGAAATCATGGATATGGTTTTGAAGTATTTTTTTTTTTATTGCCCTTTCATGCAATAGGTCGTTAAAGTCATTTCTTTATATATGCATCAGAAATCACTGCATTGCAAAAGATCTATACGTTATGCACATGCATGTAACACTCTCTTGCTAGGCTCTGAATTTCACAGAATGCACAGAATGCAGTCTCACTGGAGGAAGTCAAACAACTACAATTTTCAGATTTAAATTACATTTAAATGTATTTGTTTTTTTACTATGCATAATACACCAATTTATGGGGTATTACATTTTGAAATTAATTTCCCTTTAAGTTTAACATTTCCATTAAATTAGAGCTGAAACTAAATGTAAACTGTTGTATTAGCACATACAAACACATATACAGACATACTTTTATGTAATATGAATGCATGATAATGAGTGTGTATATATGTGTGTGTATGTTTATGTGCGTTCATGTGTATATACTATATGTGTATATGTGCGTCTATGTCTTTGTGTGTATGTGTATATATGTGTATACAGGGAGCGCAGAATTATTAGGCAAGTTGTATTTTTGAGGATTAATTTTTATTATTGAACAACAACCATGTTCTCAATGAACCCAAAAAACTCATTAATATCAAAGCTGAATAGTTTTGGAAGTAGTTTTTAGTTTGTTTTTAGTTATAGTTATTTTAGGGGGATATCTGTGTGTGCAGGTGACTATTACTGTGCATAATTATTAGGCAACTTAACAAAAAACAAATATATACCCATTTCAATTATTTATTTTTACCAGTGAAACCAATATAACATCTTAACATTTACAAATATACATTTCTGACATTCAAAAACAAAACAAAAACAAATCAGTGACCAATATAGCCACCTTTCTTTGCAAGGACACTCAAAAGCCTGCCATCCATGGATTCTGTCAGTGTTTTGATCTGTTCACCATCAACATTGCATGCAGCAGCAACCACAGCCTCCCAGACACTGTTCAGAGAGGTGTACTGTTTTCCCTCCTTGTAAATCTCACATTTGATGATGGACCACAGGTTCTCAATGGGGTTCAGATCAGGTGAACAAGGAGGCCATGTCATTAGATTTTCTTCTTTTATACCCTTTCTTGCCAGCCACGCTGTGGAGTACTTGGACGCGTGTGATGGAGCATTGTCCTGCATGAAAATCATGTTTTTCTTGAAGGATGCAGACTTCTTCCTGTACCACTGCTTGAAGAAGGTGTCTTCCAGAAACTGGCAGTAGGACTGGGAGTTGAGCTTGACTCCATCCTCAACCCGAAAAGGCCCCACAAGCTCATCTTTGATGATACCAGCCCAAACCAGTACTCCACCTCCACCTTGCTGGCGTCTGAGTCGGACTGGAGCTCTCTGCCCTTTACCAATCCAGCCACGGGCCCATCCATCTGGCCCATCAAGACTCACTCTCATTTCATCAGTCCATAAAACCTTAGAAAAATCAGTCTTGAGATATTTCTTGGCCCAGTCTTGACGTTTCAGCTTGTGTGTCTCGTTCAGTGGTGGTAGTCTTTCAGCCTTTCTTACCTTGGCCATGTCTCTGAGTATTGCACACCTTGTGCTTTTGGGCACTCCAGTGATGTTGCAGCTCTGAAATATGGCCAAACTGGTGGCAAGTGGCATCTTGGCAGCTGCACGCTTGACTTTTCTCAGTTCATGGGCAGTTATTTTGCGCCTTGGTTTTTCCACACGCTTCTTGCGACCCTGTTGACTATTTTGAATGAAACGCTTGATTGTTCGATGATCACGCTTCAGAAGCTTTGCAATTTTAAGAGTGCTGCATCCCTCTGCAAGATATCTCACTATTTTTGACTTTTCTGAGCCTGTCAAGTCCTTCTTTTGACCCATTTTGCCAAAGGAAAGGAAGTTGCCTAATAATTATGCACACCTGATATAGGGTGTTGATGTCATTAGACCACACCCCTTCTCATTACAGAGATGCACATCACCTAATATGCTTAATTGGTAGTAGGCTTTCGAGCCTATACAGCTTGGAGTAAGACAACATGCATAAAGAGGATGATGTGGTCAAAATACTCATTTGCCTAATAATTCTGCACTCCCTGTATATGTGTGTGTCTGTGTGTGAGAGTGTATGTCTATGTGCGTGCATATATATAAATATTTGTGGTAATGTCTATGTGCGTGCATGTGTATATATGTGTATATGTGTGTGTGTGAGTGTATGTCTACATGCATGCATGTGTATATATGTGCATATGTGTGTGTATGTCTATGTGCGTGCAAGTATATATACTGTATGTGTATAAGTGTGTGTGTCTGCGTATGTTTTTGTGTGTGCATGTGTATATATGTGTATGTGTATGTCTTTGTGTGTGCATGTGTATGTGAGTTTTTGTTCTATGTCCATACATGTATATATATTTGTATATTTATGTGTGTGTCTGTGTGTGTGTGAGTGTTTGTCTATGTGCGTGCATGTATATATTTGTATATGTGTGTGTGTCTATGTGCATGCATATGTATATATGTGTATATCTGTGTGTCTGTCTGTGTGCCTATGTCTTTATGTGTGCATGTGTATATGTGTGAGTGTATGTCTATGTGCGTGCATGTGTATATATGTGTATATCTGTACGTGTGTTTGTGTGTGGCTATGTCAATGTGCGTGCATGTGTATATGTGTGTGTGTGTCTGTGTGTGTGTGAGTGTATGTCTACATGCATGCATGTGTATATATGTGCATATGTGTGTGTATGTCTATGTGTGTGCAAGTATATATACTGTATGTGTATAAGTGTGTGTGTCTGCGTATGTTTTTGTGTGTGCATGTGTATATATGTGTATGTGTATGTCTTTGTGTGTGCATGTGTATGTGAGTTTTTGTTCTATGTGCATACATGTATATATATTTGTATATTTATGTGTGTGTCTGTGTGTGTGTGAGTGTTTGTCTATGTGCGTGCATGTATATATTTGTATATGTGTGTGTGTCTATGTGCGTGCATATGTATATATGTGTATATCTGTGTGTCTGTCTGTGTGCCTATGTCTTTATGTGTGCATGTGTATATGTGTGTGTGTGAGTGTATGTCTATGTGCGTGCATGTGTATATATGTGTATATCTGTACGTGTGTTTGTGTGTGGCTATGTCAATGTGCGTGCATGTGTATATGTGTGTGTATCTGTGTGTGCGTATTTCTTTGTGTGTGTGTGTGTGTGTGTGCGTATTTCTTTGTGTGTGCATTTGTATATATGTGTATGTGTGTGTGTGTCTGTGTGTGTGTGTGTGAGGGTATGTCTATGTGCGTGCATGTGAAGTGTGTGCATGTGTATAAAAGTGTATATGTGTGTGAGTGTTTGTGTGTGTATGTCTATGTGTGTGCATGTGTATGTGTTTGTGTGTATGTGTTTGTGTGTCTGTGTATATGTGTGTGCGTGTGTCTGTCTGTGTGTGAATAAGAAAAGTACTAAAAAAAGTATGAGGTCAGTAAGGGATAGGGTGCTGAAATGGCAGCATATGCACTGAGATCGAGACTGTCAAAAATGAACTGAGCTTTTGGACATGTATACAAATCTATAATAAAGCAGTGAAGCTTGGTAAAATAATTATGTGATTGCTACAGAGAAATTAACAGCTAGTTAAAATGCTACACATTTGAAAAAAAGTACTGACCTTGGAAAAATTACTCTCTTAGATTCCAAGTAATTCTCCAAGCATTTTTGAATTTCTTCAAGACATTCATTGTTTTGTTTAAAAGACTCTAGAACTCCTGTGCATAATAAAGATAACAGATTAGTTAAAATGTTCAGCTAAACAATTTCACCTTGAAATAAAGGTATAGCTATTAAATGCATAAAACGTCTATAAACATGATCTTTAAAAGAAGACAATATGTCATTATTTTATTTATTTATTTATGATTCTTGGAACAGAGATGCTGAGAACACAAAGTTAAAAAAATATGAGGACTATTTTATTGTGATACAAATTAATATTTTTTTATAAAATAAAAATACTATTTTTCCTGCCCATAAGTCACAATCTTCCCTGCCTGTGTCTTTGGTTTGTTTTTTTTGTGTTTTAAAATACAAATAATAGACTATATTTATTTAAAACAACAAATATCACCTTTCTGATTACAGTACTGTAATATCTTTCTGAGGGTACTATATATATAAAATATTAAAATTATATAAAACTACCTTTATTTGCATGTATAAGCTGTATAATGACATGTACATATTGTCTAAATGACATAGACATTGTTGTTTACGCTTGGTACCATCCCCTAACCAAACTGTCCCATTTTAAAGAATATTCTAAAATCCAAACTATTCTGAAACCTAAACTTTTCCGGTCCCAAGCAGATTGGATAAAGGGTCATAGGCCTACATTTGGAGTTTGGCGGTAGCCGTGAAAACCAGCGTTAGAGGCTCCTAACGCTGGTTTTAGGCTACCTCCGGTATTTGGAGTCACTCAAAATAGGGTCTAACGCTCACTTTTCAGCCGCGACTTTTCCATACCGCAGATCCCCTTACGTAAATTGCGTATCCTATCTTTTCAATGGGATTTTTCTAACTCCGGTATTTAGAGTCGTGTCTGAAGTGAGCGTTAGACATCTAACGACAAAACTCCAGCCGCAGGAAAAAAGTCAGTAGTTAAGAGCTTTCTGGGCTAACGCCGGTTTATAAAGCTCTTAACTACTGTACTCTAAAGTACACTAACACCCATAAACTACCTATGTACCCCTAAACCGAGGTCCCCCCACATCGCCGCAACTCGATTAATTTTTTTTAACCCCCAATCTGCCGACCGCCAACTACGTTATCCTTATGTACCCCTAATCTGCTGCCCCTAACACCGCCGATCCCTGTATTATATTTATTAACCCCTAACCTGCCCCCCACAACGTCGCCGCCAGCTACCTACAATAATTAACCCCTAATCTGCCGACTGCAAAGCGCCGCCACCTACATTATAGCTATGTACCCCTAATCTGCTGCCCCTAACACCGCCGACCCCTATATTATATGTATTAACCCCTAATCTGCCCCCCACAACGTCGCCTCCACCTGCCTACACTTATTAACCCCTAATCTGCCGAGCGGACCGCACCGCTACTATAATAAAGTTATTAACCCCTAATCCGCCTCACTAACCCTATAATAAATAGTATTAACCCCTAATCTGCCCTCCCTAACATCGCCGACACCTAACTTCAAACATTAACCCCTAATCTGCCGACCGGAGCTCACCGCTATTCTAATAAATGGATTAACCCCTAAAGCTAAGTCTAACCCTAACACTAACACCCCCCTAAATTAAATATAATTTTAATCTAACGAAATTAATTAACTCTTATTATATAAATTATTCCTATTTAAAGCTAAATACTTACCTGTAAAATAAATCCTAATATAGCTACAATATAAATTATAATTACATTGTAGCTATTTTAGGATTAATATTTATTTTACAGGCAACTTTGTAATTATTTTAACCAGGTACAATAGCTATTAAATAGTTAAGAACTATTTAATAGTTGCCTAGTTAAAATAATTACAAAATTACCTGTAAAATAAAGTTACAATTAAACCTAACAATATACTATCATTAAATTAATTAAATAAAATACCTACAATTAAACCTAACACTACACTATCAATACATTAATTAAATACAATATCTACAAATAACTACAATGAAATAAACTAACTAAAGTACAAAAAATAAAAAAGAACTAAGTTACAAAAAATAAAAAAATATTTACAAACAAGAAAAATATTACAACAATTTTAAACTAATTACACCTACTCTAAGCCGCCTAATAAAATAACAAAGACCCCCAAAATAAAAAATGCCCTACCCTATTCTAAATTACTAAAGTTCAAAGCTCTTTTACCTTACCAGCCCTGAACAGGGCCTTTGTGGGGCATGCCCCAAGAAGTTCAGCTCTTTTGCCTGTAAAAAAAACATACAATACCCCCCCCCCAACATTACAACCCACCACCCACATACCCCTAATCTAACCCAAACCCCCCTTAAATAAACCTAACACTAAGCCCCTAAAGATCATCCTACCTTGTCTTCACCTCACCAGGTATCACCGATCCGTCCTGGCTCCAAAATCTTCATCCAACCCAAGCGGGGGCTGGCGATCCATCATCCGGTGGCTGAAGAGGTCCAGAAGAGGCTCCAAAGTCTTCATCCTATCCGGGAAGAAGAGTAGATCCGGACCGGCAACCATCATCTTCCAAGCGGCATTTTCTATCTTCATCCTATGAGGACCGGCTCCATCCTGAAGACCTCCGACGCGGACCCATCTTTATCCGGCGACGTCCAACTGAAGAATGAAGGTTCCTTTAAGGGACGTCATCCAAGATGGCGTCCCTCGAATTCCGATTGGCTGATAGGATTCTATCAGCCAATCGGAATTAAGGTAGGAATATTCTGATTGGCTGATGGAATCAGCCAATCAGAATCAAGTTCAATCCGATTGGCTGATCCAATCAGCCAATCAGATTGAGCTCGCATTCTATTGGCTGTTCCAATCAGCCAATAGAATGCGAGCTCAATCTGATTGGCTGATCTTGGATGACGTCCCTTAAAGGAACCTTCATTCTTCAGTTGGACGTCGCCGGATGAAGATGGGTCCACGTCGGAGGTCTTCAGGATGGAGCCGGTCCTCATCGGATGAAGATAGAAGATGCCGCTTGGAAGATGATGGTTGCCGGTCCGGATCTACTCTTCTTCCCGGATAGGATGAAGACTTTGGAGCCTCTTCTGGACCTCTTCAGCCACCGGATGATGGATCGCCAGCCCCCGCTTGGGTTGGATGAAGATTTTGGAGCCAGGACGGATCGGTGATACCTGGTGAGGTGAAGACAAGGTAGGATGATCTTCAGGGGCTTAGTGTTAGGTTTATTTAAGGGGGGTTTGGGTTAGATTAGGGGTATGTGGGTGGTGGGTTGTAATGTTGGGGGGGGTATTGTATGTTTTTTTTACAGGCAAAAGAGCTGAACTTCTTGGGGCATGCCCCACAAAGGCCCTGTTCAGGGCTGGTAAGGTAAAAGAGCTTTGAACTTTAGTAATTTAGAATAGGGTAGGGCATTTTTTATTTTGGGGGTCTTTGTTATTTTATTAGGGGGCTTAGAGTAGGTCTAATTAGTTTAAAATTGTTGTAATATTTTTCTTATGTTTGTAAATATTTTTTTATTTTTTGTAACTTAGTTCTTTTTTATTTTTTGTACTTTAGTTAGTTTATTTCATTGTAGTTATTTGTAGATATTGTATTTAATTAATGTATTGATAGTGTAGTGTTAGGTTTAATTGTAGGTAATTGTAGATATTTTATTTAATTAATTTAATGATAGTATAGTGTTAGGTTTAATTGTAACTTATGGATTGAGTCTAGAGCCCAAGAGATGGGATCAAGACTAGAAATAGTGCACTTAGGCAGCACTCCCGTCCCTGATTTGAGTGAATAGTAATGATAAACTCACATTCAGGACCAAAAAGTTTCTATTCAAAAAGGATTTACTTAAAACATAACTTTTATTCAACAATGGTTATAAAATCAATATGTGTATGTGTGTGCTTTAAAAACACATAGGAACTGGATTGTAAATATTGGCTAATGGTCAATTTGGCAACCTAGTTATACTGTTATAAGGGGCACCTCTGAGGGGTCCCACTTTTTTATATATATAGGTGCTTGTTTATATTTTGTATCATGCGCTAGGGGTGGATTGGAGTGTTTCACAATGGGTTCACACCTAGGTGCTGTATATGGCACTTACTAGGTTTGTGGTTAGACTAGTCAAATATCTAATTCTGGTTTTGCATATAGGGTGTCTGATATAATAGTTGTCAGATTGACTTTTTCCAGACCTTCTACTCCGGTCTGGTTTAGTATATTTGACTTCAGACTCTCAGGTAATATGAAAAATTATACGTTGGTTATTAAGCTTCTGTCAGTGCCCTAATATCTCATAAAATACTTTTGGACTTTATGTCTTCTGGGTGGAGATATATATGCCAGGAGTTGAATTGGAGTATCTTTTACAACTTGTTATAGCATGTAATACTGATGGTGCCTAGAGTTCTTTGTCACTTTTATTTCAAGTGCAATCAATTAATAATGATACCAATGGTTTTGATAGCAGATTTGTTGGAATAAATATAATACTAGCTTCCAATTGGTACACAGGGTCTACGTTACACCTTATTTAAAGCTGTAAGACATATACATTTTGGGATGAAGGATTGAATTTTCTTGGCTAAACAGGAATTTGCTTGGTGCAATATATTTTTTCTTCTTTTTCTTTTTATTTTATGTATCAATTTCTGGTTTTGATATCTATTAACATATATGTAACTTAGGTTAGGATTTATTTTACAGGTAATTTTGTAATTATTTTAACTAGGTAGCTATTAAATAGTTCTTAACTATTTAATAGCTATTGTACCTGGTTAAAATAATTACAAAGTTACCTGTAAAATAAATATTAATCCTAAAATAGCTACAATGTAATTATAATTTATATTGTAGCTATATTAGGATTTATTTTACAGGTAAGTATTTAGCTTTAAATAGGAATAATTTATTTAATAAGAGTTAATTAATTTCGTTAGATTAAAATTATATTTAATTTAGGGGGGTGTTAGTGTTAGGGTTAGACTTAGCTTTAGGGGTTAATACATTTATTAGAATAGCGGTGAGCTCCGATCGGCAGATTAGGGGTTAATACTTGAAGTTAGGTGTCGGCGATGTTAGGGAGGGCAGATTAGGGGTTAATACTATTTATTATAGGGTTAGTGAGGCGGATTAGGGGTTAATAACTTTATTATAGTAGCGGTGCGGTCCGCTCGGCAGATTAGGGGTTAATAAGTGTATGCAGGTGGGGGCGACATTGTGGGCGGCAGATTAGGGGTTAATACATATAATATAGGGGTCGGCGGTGTTAGGGGCAGCAGATTAGGGGTACATAAGGATAATGTAAGTAGCGGCGGTTTACGGAGCGGCAGATTAGGGGTTAAAAATAAAATGCAGGTGTCAGCGATAGCGGGGCGGCAGATTAGGGGTTAATAAGTGTAAGGTTAGGGGTGTTTAGACTCGGGGTACATGTTAGGGTGTTAGGTGCAGACGTAGGAGGTGTTTCCGCATAGCAAACAATGGGGCTGCGTTAAGAGCTGAACGCGGCTTTTTGCAGGTGTTAGGTTTTTTTCAGCTCAAACAGCCCCATTGTTTTCTATGGGGGAATCGTGCACGAGCACGTTTTTGAGGCTGGCCGCTTGCGTAAGCAACTCTGGTATCGAGAGTTGAAGCTGCGTTAAAAATGCTCTACGCTCCTTTTTTGGAGCCTAACGCAGCCTTTATGTGGACTCTCAATACCAGAGTTATTTTTATGGTGCGGCCAGAAAAAAGCCGGCGTTAGTTTTTCGGGTCGTTACCGACAAAACTCCAAATCTAGCCGTTAAGATGGTAAATGTAGCCATATATATCTATAGTCTCATAGACGCAACAATATCCGAAGAATTCACCATTAATTATATAGCTTTGTTTCCCTTCATATCTTACTCTTTATATAATACAAATCTACATACCATCCTGAGTAGCTGCTCGAAGGGCATTGGGTAAGCGGTTTACTTTTCTCATGATATCTTTCCAGGTTTTGTCCACCTGTAAAAATAGCTTGGCTTCTCTGGGAAGTTGCCTCATAATATCAGGAGCACTAAATATACTTTCTAAATATAGCCAGTTTCTTTGACAAGTCAACCATTCTTCCTAATAGTAGAAATAATGTTTAGACTGAGTTAGTAAAATGTAATATGGAGTCAACTGGTGTTATTTTACACATTTTGTTATTCGATTATAAACTGAAAAGAATGTATTCACGTCCTTTGGGATGCAAGCTCATAAGTTCACCTGTCCTGTAGATCACCTTATTCAAAGGGGCAATGTACTGAAAAAATGGTTTCCCCTTAACGACCATGACATACCCTGTACATTGTTGGTTGTTAAGGGTTTTTCAGGCCATAATAGCACAGTTCTCCCCGTGAGCGGCTGGACCGCACTATTATGACCTCCCTCCCTCCTGCAGGCATCCTGTAATAGTGCGGTCTTGCTGCCAGCAGTGAGACTGCGCTATCAAAAATGCAATCTCCTTTGAAAGACTAACGACGTACCCTTTATTTTCATTTAAGGGGTTAATGGGCCAGATTACAAGAGGCGTGCTAATGATAGTGCGAAGTCCTGAAGTTAGAACACCTGAGTCTTTCGCTCATGCACTATCTTTTTAATTTAAACTTGTAATAGTATAGTATTACTTATCTCTCCTACCCCCCCCCTTAGGAATGTAATATCATTTGCTGGCTTTATTTACATAGCGTTTCTATAATCAATACTTAAGTATTGAAATGCTCAGTAACAATCTAATACTCTCCCACAGTTAAAATGGATAACTGGGAACAAATTAAAGGGGAGAAAATGTTGCTGTACATTGTCTCTTCAAAGGAGGTTTACAGAAAACTAACTCATGGACAGACCCCTCTATCCTTCATAGTTCTTATAAATAGTTTAGTATATTTTACTCTGCAATTATATATTTCAAATGTCATAGTACAATGATATATGCACACACTTTCAAATAATAAAAAAATGAACAGTGCACAATTTGTTCTTTACATTATTACAAAAAACAACAGAAGAAAGTGTAATTGATAAACAAATCAATGTTGTGACAAATGCATGAATTAACTAATAAACAAATGAGAGAATTGAATAACTAATTAAGGGCCAGATTATGAGTGGAGCACTAACATTTGTGCTTATCACGCCTGTTTGTGCACTTCAGGTTAGTGCTCGTATTACAAGTTGAAAGTAAACCCAATTGAAGTTATATCGCATCGGATTGGCGCGATCTCGGAGCTCTGTAAACTGTTTTGCGAAACAAAAAAGTGTCACAAAACACATCAAAAATACACTACAAAGTACAGTTACAGTCATGATAACACCATCTAATAAAAAATATTAAAAAAATCTTACACACAAAAGTTATAAAGGCTTAAAGATATGAAATTTCAGGTGTTAGAAAAAAAAAAAGGCAGGTAAAGGTCTTTAACCCCTTAACGACACACGCCGTACAGGGTACGCCATACAAAAACTGGTCTTTAAAGACCAACAACGTACTCTGTACGTCGTCAGGGGTTTCAAGCGGCTGTAAGCAATACTGATCACTTCCAGCCTCTTTCAAGGTATTGCCGTGATGCCTCGATATTGAGGTATCACTGCAATACCTTTTTTTTGCACACCGATGTAGAGAGAGACACTTTGTGGCACTCTCTGCATCGGCCAGCGATGGTGCCGATCTTTGGTGGGTGGGAGCCATTACAGGGAGGCGGGTGGGAGGCCCATCGCTGGGGAAATTCCGTTCCAGCCAGCAGTTGTGACTGTCGGGTGCGCGCGGGAGAGCAAGGGGGAGGTGAGGAACGGGTGTGCGTGTGCGCGCGCATGCCCGCGATCTAGCCACAATAAAAAATAAGAATTGGTGGGAGAGAGTGCTGGGAGAGGGTGGTGGGTGGCAGAGGAGGGGGGGAATACTTTTTAAAAGGGATCTGGGAGGGGGAGGGGGTAGGGTATAGAGGGGGGGCAGCCACACTACAGAAAAAGTAGGTTTTAGATTTAAAAAGCCACATTTGTTTGCAAAGTGGGTACTGGCAGACAGCTGCCAGTACCCAAAATGGTGGCAAATAGTTAGTGGGGGGAGGGTTAGAGAGCTCTTTGGGGGGGGGGATCAGGGAGGTTGGGGGCTAAGGGGGAATCCTTCACAGCAGAATATATATTTTATTTTATTTTTTAAATTAAAAAAAAAAAGAAAAAAAAAAAAAGTATTTTATTTTAGTACTGGCAGACTTTCTGCTAGTACTTAAGATTGCAGAGACAATTGTGTGGTGGGGGAGGGAAGAGAGCTGTTTGGGAGTGATCAGGGGTGAGATGTGTCAGGTGGGAGGCTGATCTCTACACTAAAGCTAAAATTAACCCTCCAAGCTCCCTACAAGCTACCTAATTAACCCAGTCACTGCTGGGCATAATACAAGTGTGGTGCGCAGCGGCATTTAGCGGCCTTCTAATTACCAAAAAGCAATGCCAAAGTCATATATGTCTGCTATTTCTGAACAAAGGAGATCCCAGAGAAGCATTTACAACCATTTGTGCCATAATTGCACAAGCTGTTTATAAATAATTTCAGTGAGAAACCCAAAGTTAGTGAAAAAGTTAACGATTTTTTTTATTTGATCGAATTTGGCGGTGAAATGGTGGCATGAAATATATAAAAATGGGCCTAGATCAATACTTTGGGTTGTCTACTACACTACCCTAAAGCTAAAATAAACCCTACAAGCTCCCTAATTAACCCCTTCACTGATGGCCTAATACAAGTGTGTGTAAACATTGGGTATTTCTAAACTCAGGAAAAAATTTAGAAACTATTTAGCATGGGTGTTTTTTGTTGTTTTTTTGGGAGATCAAAGTAAGAAAAAGTGTGTTTTTTCCCATTTTTTCATCATATTTTATTTTTATAGTAAATTATAAGATGTGATGAAAATAATGGTATCTTTAGAAAGTCAATTTAATGGTGAGAAAAACGGTATATAATATATAGATGTTTATGTGTGTACATATGTATTTATACACGTATAAACACAAATACACACGTATACATACACTATATACTATTAGATATATGTAGAAATATGTATGTATGAATGAAGAAATAGAACATATTATTCTATGTATAGAACATTGGAATGTGAAATATTCATATTTTTATATCGGGTTAGCGCACCTGAGAATATGCGTTCGGGTTAGCACGTGAGAGGGATATAGGTTTTTTCTACTTTTTATTCTCCATTGACTGTGGGGGAATAAGTTATCGCACCAGATATTTTAAGTTCAGCTTTTTGCGAGCATCAGATTAGAGCGATAGTGATAACTTTTTACTTTCAACTTGTAATACGAGCACAACCCAAAGCACAAAAAGTTTACTCCCAGCGCAATTGGCTTTAATTAGTGCTGTACTGATAATCTGGCCCTAAATAAATGTATAAAAGAAAACATTTTATTTTGGTATAAGTTGAAGAAATATAAAACTATTACTCACTAGAGTTCTATTAAACAGAGAGAGATTTGCTTGCCATTCATCGACACGGGCCTTGATAGGTCCAACATAGCGTGATGATGCAATAGTTGATATGTTGATGATGCTATCATCAAGGAGAGCCTGCAAAACAAATATCAACATTTTCAAACAGGACAGGCTATAAATGCTACTCCCAAAAGGCAATACTGAGATAACAATAATAAACCCCATTTTAAATGTAATTATAAAACCTTGCTAACTGTCAAAACAGCAATTATCGAATTCTATCATATTACCAAAGATTACTGAACTGCATTTGAAAATGATCTAAAGTATGATTTTTAGAACAGTTGAAGATCCTACAAACCTTTACTTGAAAGCGGTGACATCCTTTTCTAAAACATAGTACCCATACCAAAGTTTCCGTTAGATAATTGCCTTATGACATTCAGAATTTGATTTTGTTTGTGCTTAAAGTGATTGTAAACTTTTGCAATGTAATCCACAGTATATAAAATCATTTATTAAAATATTTAAACACAATTCCTTCGTAAAATAATTTCTATTTATTAATCGTAAACATTGCGCCGTTCCTCCGCCCGCATGTCATACTTGATTTTGGTCTTTGATGACGAATCCAGCTTCATCCAATCGTTGCGTGCCCCACAAGCTAGATGCCAAAGGGGGCACGCAACGATTGGATGAAGCTGGATTCGTCATCAAAGACAAAATTCAAGTATGAGATGAGGGCAGAGGAACGGCACAATCAATAAATAGTAATTATCTTACGAAGGAAAGGTCTTTAAATATTTTTTTATTTTTTTTTTAAACAATTTTTTTTCTTTATTTAAATCCAGCAAAATTTAACAAAAACCATATCAATAAATGAAAACATTCTTCAAAACTTTTCCAAATCTTATCTTTTTGCACCACGCAGGGTCAAAGCATTGTACATCACATAATCTCATAACAAGGAAAACTAAATTCTGTAATAACATTCGTAATTTTCTCAAAGATCGATTTAACTGCTGGATTTTGAAGTCTTCCTTATCCCCTGGGCGGGGAGGACAACACATAGACAGACAGAGAACGAGACAACACAGCGGAAAAGGGGGAGAGAAGGAAAAAGAAAAAGAAAGAGAGAGAAAGAAGAAGAGAGAAAAAAAAAAACTCCCCCAACTCCCCCATCCCTCTGCAACCCACCCACCGTTTATTTTCAAAGACCCTCAATCCATGACTGTGGAAAAACATCTAATAATGTCAATTCAGCAAAACTAATTGATTGCAAAAATGGGTAAAGAATCCGTTTTTTGAAGTGGTCTTGGGTAAGTTAGAATAGCTGGAGACCATTTCCATAAGAAGTTCTTAATCCTCTTTTCTGACGCATTCTTAAGATGGTATGATTCATATACTATTTGTTCCTGGATATATTTAAAGATCAGAGCGGTCTTTAAATATTTTAATGAATGAAAGTGCCCCTGGTTTTTTTAATACTTTTATATACTGTGGATTATATTGCAAAAGTTTAATAGGTTTAATCATTTGCTTGGTAGGCCTAATGCTGTTTATAAATATACAGCATTAAATGTTGAACAATTTCAGTATCTTATGCTATGGGCTGAGTATAGGTGCATCATCAAAATTTACATATCAGTTTCTTGCCGCACCAGTATGGAACAATTGAATGTTTGATCACAGTGGCTTCTTATTGGCCACTACTGTTGTGTGGCACATTTTCAAGGTTAGAGACAATTCAAACCTGAATTTCATCTGTTCCACCAAGGATGAATACATCTTTAGAATCACGATGAAGAACTGTAATAAATTCAGTAGTTTTCCAAGAATCTTCCACCTAAAAAAGGTTGAGCATAAAAATGTGTAATGTAAAAAAAAAAGTGCAAACAAGATAAAGTGTATTATTATTGGATAAATGGACACTAAAATCTCCTTCATTAAATGATTCATTATGGACCAATGGTCTAAAGCTCTCCGCTCAGGAGAGATGAACTAAGAAGTCTCGTCAGTGGTACTGTGTGAATTAAAATGCAAATTTTAGCTTGTGAGCTGTTTATTTTGCTATGCAGTGTTCTGTGTGTGAAGGAGAGATATAGCTACAGTACATTACATTATAAGGTCTAAATAAGATCCCAAAGATTTTGCCTGATTTCTCTCCATGCTGGCAAGTTTTTGATCACAGGGCACTATGTATTTTACCTTATATTTGTATTGTATAAATAAATGTCTGAGTAGTATATCCTTGTTCATCTTATATGTAAAAAAATAGGACTAATTTATAGATAATTTTAAAAAAGTAATATGTAACATATAGACCTTACCATTTATTAACAAAAGTATTCTAAACAACTCTTCAACGAGGAAAATCTCTCCAGTCTCCAAGTTATTAAAAGGGATAGTCTACAATTTAGTCATCTTAATCACTGATGACATCAGTGGGCGGAGCTTGGTAGCCATTTCAAAGGGGTCAGAAACAATATTTATTTTAAAATAACTTTTTTTATCCCGTTCCTGCTGTATGATATAGAAAGGGGTGCAGAAGGGTGTAGACTGTCCCTTTAATGAAGCGTATTCACTAAAGCATGCAGTAATCAATACTAAAGATTGTAAAGAATACCATAAGTATTAGAGACCTTTGTTTTACTGGCAAGCTTTTTGAATTCTTAGTCAACCCTGGAGAGTGTTATAAATAAAAAGTATTGCTATAAATTAAGATGAACATGATATGCATTTTAATCTTAAAGGGAGAGTCTACTCCTAAATGTTTAATGTTTAAAAAGATAGATCATTTATAACCTTTAAACCTTTAAATCTCTGCCTGTTTCTAAGCCCCTGCAGGCAGCCTTTATCTCAGGGCATTTTGAATTTTTTTAGATATAGATAACATTGTGCTGACTCCCGTGGAGTTATCCATAAGTCTAAAATGCAAGTCTGTAAATAGCACTGAGTCTGCAGAGGCTTAGATACAAGGTAATAAAAGAGGTTAAAGTATATTAATATAAATATGTTGGTTGTGCAAAACTGGGGAAAGGGTAATAAAGGGATTATATATCTTTTTAAACAATGAAAATGTTGTAGTAGACTGTCCCTTTAAGATGTGATTTTATTGTGTAGGGTAAGTAAACAGTGAAAATATCCTAGGGCTCTATATTGCTATGTGGATAATGCAAATATATGAAGGAAAATATGGATCTAGGTAACGTTTAGCTAATGGCGATATTGATCCAGTTGATGAAACAACTAGGTAACTAGCATTTATGTGCAGCTATTTAGGAGAATGTACAAGTCAAAGCTCTTATTTTGTACCTTTTTAAGTATAGACTCTAATGAAGCTTCCCCAGAAGCCTGTCCAGAAACATCCTGAATTTCTTGGGCATATTCAAAAGCATTTATCTCAATTAACCTATCCAGAGAGAGTGGTTGCTCAGTGTCCAGCAAAGGTGCATTTATAAGTCCTTCCAAAGAAGACCAATGTCTTGGTTTCAAACACGGGTTTCTCAGATCAATAATAACAGGAACCTGAAAAAAAAAAGAATTGCTTAAAGGAAGAATAAAGTCAAAACTAAATGTTAAAGGGACATGATACCCAAATGATGAAGTGATGCAGCATAGCTGTAAAAAGCTAACTAGAAAATATCACCTGAACCTCTCTATGTAAAAAAGGAAGATATATTGGGGCATATGTATCAAGCTCCGAATGGAGCTTGATGCCCCGTGTTTCTGGCGAGTCATCGGACTCGCCGAAAACAGCAGTTATGAAGCAGCGGTCACAAAGACCGCTGCTCCATAACCTGTCCGCCTGCTCTGAACAGGCGGACAGACATCGCCGGAAATCAACCCGATCGAGTACTGGTGGCCCATTGTCCGCGAGTCTGCAGGGGGCGGCGTTGCACCAGCAGCTCTTGTGAGCTGCTGGTGCAATGCTGAATACGGCAAGCGTATTGCTCGCTGTATTCAGCTAGGTCTGGTGGACCTGATCCGCAGTGTCGGATCAGGTCCGCCAGACCTTGATAACTATGGCCCATTACCTCAAAATGTCCTACGTATTCACACCCTATCGTAAAGGACTTTAAGCAGCAAACCAGTTTGCCTGTCCTGGACATGCAAGGGAGTGTGCCTCATGCACACTCATGTTATTTCCCTATTCAGTTTAAGGAAGTGTATTATGAAATCTGATGAGATCACAATAAAACAGTTCATGACCTCAGCACTGCTGATGCTGATTGGCTGCTGTTCAGTTCATCTTTTTTTTTTACCTGCAGCTGGGCATTAACTGAAAGATAACTTTTTACACAGCACTTAGTCAGGTGAGCTGAGGAAACTGTGAGGTAATATACCTTTCTTTTTTACATAGAGATGTTCAGGTGATATTTTGTAGTCTGCTTTTTACAGCTATGCTGCATCCTTTTCACATAATTTAGCATATTAATATTATGTCCCTTTAAATGATTCAAATAGAGTGTACCATTTTTGACAACTTTCAAATATACTTTTAGTTTCACATTTGCTTTGTGCTTTCCTTTATTGAAGAGTATATCTAGGTAGGCTTATATGAGCTTTAGAGTGTGCTTGTCTTTAGCAGCAGTGTTTGCAACTATCTTTAACACTGCTATAAATATTGTTGCAAAAAATGCTACCAGAAGGCTTAAGACATTTGCATGTTGGAAGTCATGCTCTATCCAATCCATCTTCATTTAATTTTTACTTTACTGTTCCATTATCTTTTCAGTCAGAGTAATAAAATGTTTCCTATTGTTCATACTTATGGTTGAGAGAGGTGCATAGTTGCCAACATTTGAAAACAAATCCATAGCCCACTTCAATCCAACCCAAAACAAGCACTTAAAGTACTAGTAGTATAATTTAGCCATAAAGATTGCTTAAATAGAAAGGAAAAAATATACTTTCATGATTAAGACAAAGCATGTACATTTTAAATTAACTAAATTAACTTTTATTATCAAATTTAATTGGTTCTCGTGGGTACCTTTGTTAAAACGATTATGTACATATTCACAGCAGCAGCAATGCTACACACATTTGCCTTTTGTCATAGTCATTTTTTATCTTTGCTGCAGCAGTGATTAAGGGCAGTAGGTTAATAGACATAGAAATGCCCCAGTAACTCTGTATTTTTGTATGTTCTGTGAATTCCAGTCCCAGCACATGAAGAGCATGGTGTCTTAAGCCCCTGCTAATCAAAACCTCAGTATATAAATGTGGACAATTAAACATGTTCCAAATTGTGCAATAATGCCACATGCAATAGTGTGTAAATAATTTTAGTTTGAATCACAAAGTTTGTGAAAAAGTTAACTATTTTTTATATGATGACATTTGGCGGGCAAATGGTGGCATGAAATATACCAAAATGGGCCTAGATCAATACCTTGAGTTGTCTAGTTTAAATATATACGGCTAGATCACAAGTCTTGCGTTAGCCTTAAAAAGCAGCATTGAGAGGTCCCAACGCTGCTTTTTAATGCCCGCTGGTATTACGAGTCTGTCAGGTACAGGTGTACCGCTTACTTTTGTTCCTTGAGTCAAGGCTACCGCAAATCCCCTTACGTCAATTGCTTAGCCTATCTTTTTAATGGGATTTGCCTAACGCTGGTATTACGAGTCTTGGAAGAAGTGAGTGATACACCCTCTCCTGTCAAGACCGCATTTGAAAGTCAGTAGTTAAGAGTTTTATGGGCTAACGCCGGAACATAAAGCTCTTAACTAAAGTGCTTAAAAGTACACTAACACCCATAAACTACCTATTAACCCCTAAACCGAGGCCCCCCCACATCGCAAACACTAAACTAAAAATTTTTAACCCCTAATCTGCCGACCGGACATCGCCGCCACCTACATTATACCTATGAACCGCTAATCTGCTGCCCCTAACATCGCCGACACCTACATTATATTTATTAACGCCTAATCTGCCGCCCTCAACATCGCCGCCACCTACCTACAATTATTAACCCCTAATCTGCCGACCGGACATCGCCGCCACTTTAATAAATGTATTAACCCCTAAACCGCCGCACTCCCGCCTCGCAAACACTAGTTACATTTTATTAACCCCTAATCTGCCGTCCCTAACATTGCCGACACCTACCTACATTTATTAACCCCTAATCTGCCGACCCCAACGTCGCCGCTACTATATTAAATGTATTAACCTCTAAACCTAAGTCTAACCCTAACCTTAACCCGCCAACTTAAATATATATAAATAAAATAACTACAATTAACTAAATTATTCCTATTTAAAACTAAATACTTACCTATAAAATAAACCCTAATATAGCTACAATATAACTAATAGTTACATTATAGCTAATTTAGGATTTATTTTTATTTTACAGGCAACTTTGTATTTATTTTAACTAGGTACAATGGTTATTAAATAGTTATTAACTATTTAATAACTACCTAGCTAAAATAAAGACAAATCAGCCAATAGAATGTTCCAATCAGCCAATAGAATGTGAGGTCAATCATATTGGCTGATTGGATCAGCCAATTGGATTGAACTTCAATCCGATTGGCTGATTACATCAGCCAATAGGATTTTTCCTACCTTAATTCCGATTGGCTGATAGGATTCTATCAGCCAATCGGAATTCAAGGGACGCCATCTTGGATCACGTCATTTAAAGGAACCTTCATTCTTCGTTAGGACTTCATTTGAAGAGGATGCTCCGCGTCGGCTGGATTGAACATGGACCCGCTCCGGAATGATGAAGATAGAAGATGCCGCCTGGATGAAGACTTCTGCCGTATGGAGGACCACTTGTGCCCGGCTGGGTGAAGACGGCTCAAGGTAGGGTGATCTTCAAGGGGTTAGTGTTAGTTTTTTTTAAGGGGGGATTGGGTGGGTTTTAGAGTAGGGGTGTGTGGGTGGTGGGTTGTAATGTTTGGGGGGTATTGTATTTTTTTATTACAGGTAAAAGAGCTGATTACTTTGGGGCAATCCCCCGCAAAAGACCCTTTTAAGGGCTATTTGTAATTTAGTATAGGGTAGGGAATTTTTTTATTTTGGGAGGCTTTTTTATTTTATTAGGGGGATTAGATTAGGTGTAATTAGTTTTAAAATTTGTAAAAAAAAAAAATCTGTAATTTAGTGGTTTTTTTTCGTAATTTAGTTTATTTAATTTAATTGTAATTAATTGTAGGTAGTTTAGGTAATTAATTTAATTATAGAGTAGTGTTAGGTGTAATTGTAACTTAGGTTAGGGTTTATTTTACAGGTACTTTTGTCTTTATTTTAGCTAGGTAGTTATTAAATAGTTAATAACTATTTAATAACTATTGTACCTAGTTAAAATAAATACAAAGTTGCCGGTAAAATTAAAATAAATCATAAGATAGCTACAATGTAACTATTAGTTATATTGTAGCTATATTAGGGTTTATTTTATAGGTAAGTATTTAGTTTTAAATAGGAATAATTTAGTTAATTATAGTTATTTTATTTATATTTATTTAAATTATATTTAAGTTAGGGGGGTTAAGGTTAGGGTTAGACTTAGGTTTAGGGGTTAATACATTTAATATAGTAGCGGGGGGTCGGCAGATTAGGGGTTAATAAATGTAGGTAGGTGTCGTCGATGTTAGGGACGGCAGATTAGGGGTTAATAAAATGTAACTAGTGTTTGCGAGGCGGGAGTGCAGCGGTTTAGGGGTTAATACATTTATTAAAGTGGCGGCGATGTCCGGTCGGCAGATTAGGGGTTAATAATTGTAGGTAGGTGTCGGCGACGTTGGGGGCGGCAGATTAGGGGTTAATAAATACAGGGAGTGCAGAATTATTAGGCAAATTAGTATTTTGACCACATCATCCTCTTTATGCATGTTGTCTTACTCCAAGCTGTATAGGCTCGAAAGCCTACTACCAATTAAGCATATTAGGTGATGTGCATCTCTGTAATGAGAAGGGGTGTGGTCTAATGACATCAACACCCTATATCAGGTGTGCATAATTATTAGGCAACTTCCTTTCCTTTGGCAAAATGGGTCAAAAGAAGGACTTGACAGGCTCAGAAAAGTCAAAAATAGTGAGATATCTTGCAGAGGGATGCAGCACTCTTAAAATTGCAAAGCTTCTGAAGCGTGATCATCGAACAATCAAGCGTTTCATTCAAAATAGTCAACAGGGTCGCAAGAAGCGTGTGGAAAAACCAAGGCGCAAAATAACTGCCCATGAACTGAGAAAAGTCAAGCGTGCAGCTGCCAAGATGCCACTTGCCACCAGTTTGGCCATATTTCAGAGCTGCAACATCACTGGAGTGCCCAAAAGCACAAGGTGTGCAATACTCAGAGACATGGCCAAGGTAAGAAAGGCTGAAAGACGACCACCACTGAACAAGACACACAAGCTGAAACGTCAAGACTGGGCCAAGAAATATCTCAAGACTGATTTTTCTAAGGTTTTATGGACTGATGAAATGAGAGTGAGTCTTGATGGGCCAGATGGATGGGCCCGTGGCTGGATTGGTAAAGGGCAGAGAGCTCCAGTCCGACTCAGACGCCAGCAAGGTGGAGGTGGAGTACTGGTTTGGGCTGGTATCATCAAAGATGAGCTTGTGGGGCCTTTTCGGGTTGAGGATGGAGTCAAGCTCAACTCCCAGTCCTACTGCCAGTTTCTGGAAGACACCTTCTTCAAGCAGTGGTACAGGAAGAAGTCTGCATCCTTCAAGAAAAACATGATTTTCATGCAGGACAATGCTCCATCACACGCGTCCAAGTACTCCACAGCGTGGCTGGCAAGAAAGGGTATAAAAGAAGAAAATCTAATGACATGGCCTCCTTGTTCACCTGATCTGAACCCCATTGAGAACCTGTGGTCCATCATCAAATGTGAGATTTACAAGGAGGGAAAACAGTACACCTCTCTGAACAGTGTCTGGGAGGCTGTGGTTGCTGCTGCACGCAATGTTGATGGTGAACAGATCAAAACACTGACAGAATCCATGGATGGCAGGCTTTTGAGCGTCCTTGCAAAGAAAGGTGGCTATATTGGTCACTGATTTGTTTTTGTTTTGTTTTTGAATGTCAGAAATGTATATTTGTGAATGTTGAGATGTTATATTGGTTTCACTGGTAAAAATAAATAATTGAAATGGGTATATATTTGTTTTTTGTTAAGTTGCCTAATAATTATGCACAGTAATAGTCACCTGCACACACAGATATCCCCCTAAAATAGCTAAAACTAAAAACAAACTAAAAACTACTTCCAAAAATATTCAGCTTTGATATTAATGAGTTTTTTGGGTTCATTGAGAACATGGTTGTTGTTCAATAATAAAACTAATCCTCAAAAATACAACTTGCCTAATAATTCTGCACTCCCTGTATAATGTAGGTGTCGGCGATGTTGGGGGCAGCAGATTAGGGGTTCATATGTATAATGTAGGTGGCGGCGGTGTCCGGAGCGGCAGATTAAGGGTTAATAGTATATTGCAGGTGGCGACGATGTCGGGGGTGGCAGATTAGGGGTTAATAAGTGTAAGATTAGGGGTGTTTAGACTCGGGGTTCATGTTAGGGTGTTAGGTGTAGACATATTTTTTATTTTCCCATTGGAAACAATGGGGCTGCGTTAGAAGCTGAACGCTGCTTTTTTGCAGGTGTTAGTTTTTTTTTCAGCCGGCTCAGCCCCATTGTTTCCTATGGGGAAATCATGCACAAGCACGTTCAGCCAGCTTACCGCTGACTTAAGCAACGCTGGTATCGAGGTGAGATGTGGAGCTAAATTTTGCTCAACGCTCACTTTTCTGCGGCTAACGCAGCCATTCAGAAAACTCGTAATACCAGCGTTGATTTAAGTGAGCGGTGAAAAAAAAAAGGCTCATTAGCACCGCACGGCTCTACCGACAAAACTCGTGATCTAGCTGATAGTTTTTAGGGTCAATTTTGAGAATTTTGGCAGTTCTATTATACCAAAGGAGAGTAACACTATTGCATGATTTTAGACATAGCTGCAGATTAAGCCCTTAAAATAATAAAAGATAATGAACTATTATATATGTTTGGTCTAATAAAAACATTTTGTGATTTTCTTTACAGTTACAATTCTCTACAGGTGTTTGTGGAATGTGATAATTAATCTTTTTATTTTAATTTCTTTTATTATTTTTTTGGTAATTTTAAAATGCAGGTCACCTTCATAAGAGCTGACTAAAACAATGCAACTCTCGGCAGGGCCTTCTACCCATTTGATCCCTATAAATTTTACCTTGTATACCACCTATGTTTTTAGCGCGGCAGAATCTGTTGGTGCTCTACAAATAAATAATTGTCTGAAACCCAGAGAGATAGTCTCAACTCCCCCATAAATGTGCAGGAAGTGTTAAGAGCCATTGGTAACTCAAAAATAGGAAAAGCAGGCCTAGACTCCCTCCCTATTGAGTACTATAAGATTCTTAGCACTGACATAGCCCCAGTACTAGCCTCCGCCTATACTAGCTACCTACTGGGGAAATCTACTCCAGATTCGAGATTTACTGACGCTAATATTTGCATTCTCCCAAAGCCAAATAGAGACCATACCTTACCCTCCTCATATAGACCGATCTCACTGCTTAACAGTGATTACAAGTTATATACCAAAATTCTGGCGGACAGACTGGCGGAAATACTGCCTGACCTGGTGCACCCAGACCAGACCGGCTTCATTAAACATCGAACCTCAGTAATCAACATTAGGAAAACACTTGCTGTCATATCCCATTACTGCAACCCATACTATACAGACCATCAGAAACCCAATGTAGATGCATGCCTTCTCGCCATCGACGCCGAAAAGGCGTTCAATAGAATAGAGTGGGACCACCTTTTGTACCTCTCTGGAAAAGTTTGGCATATCTGGGAACTTCCTTAATGCACTCCAACAACTATATGTATCACCCTCAGCTTCTATAATCATTAACGGTCAGATATCCCCCTCATTCCTCCTGGAAAGGGGAACCAGGCAAGGGTGTCCCCTATCTCCGTTGCTCTTCAATTTGGCGATAGAACCTCTAGCATGCTATATTCGCCAGCACAGTGAGGGCCTAAAAATTCATAGACAGATTGTACACTTATCTTTATACGCTGACGACCTCCTCTTATATGTCTCCAACCCACATACTAACATACCCAAACTATTACACATTTTAGATAAATTCAGTGCTGTTTCTGGATACAAAATCAACTTAGATAAATCCGAACTAACATGTTTGCGCAACACAAAAAAAAACCAACTGCAGGGCACTGACTTGAAAGTGACTACGGGCACCTTCACATACTTAGGGATACACCTACATACTGACACGAGCAAATTGTATCACCTAAATATAGGCAAAACTTTAACCCTCATTCAGAATCAGTTGACAGGCTGGAGAAACTTGCCATTATCTCTCACGGGTAGAATTCAACTCTTGAAAATGATTATTTTGCCGAAATTGCTTTACCCCCTTCAGATGCGCCCCCTCTTGCTGACCAAGCGAGACCTCAATACCCTGACGGCCCTGTTCGGTAAATTTGTCTGGCAACATAGGAAACCGAGAATTAATAGGCATCACCTAATAATGCCAGTCAATTCTGGTGGACTCGGTCTTTCCAATCTTAGGTGGTATAACTGGGCATCCTTGACTAAGGTAGTTGTGGGGTGGTTGACCCAATCGGATTACTTCTCCCCCCCCCCCCCCCCCCGTGGAGCGGGAACTTTTGGCACCCATACACCCGGCCTTCTTACCGCACACACTGTTGGCCACACTCCCTCCACATATAAAACAAAACATACTATTCAGAGACCCGTTGAGAGCCTGGGCCAAGCTTTGCAAAACATGGAGGATGGAGTTTACATTTAGCAAATACCTGCCGCTCCAAGGAAACTCCAATTTTATCCCAGGGTACACCAGCTGTTTTTAAACACTGGGAACGCCAGGGATTGACCACGGTAGCACAATTGATTAACCCTATGACACAACAGGTGCTCCCCTTCTCTGACCTTCAAACACAGTAAACCCTCCCTACACACAGATTCGCTTATTTCCAAAGTAGACACTATGTACAAAACCTCCTGACTGAGGGATTAGCTTTACTAGACATAACCAAGATTGTCGCTCTTTGTAACCTAGCCTCTCAGGGAAAACACTCCATCTCCCCCATCTATAAGCTAATAGTTACATATCACAAATCACAAACAATGCAGGACATCATTGCTAAATGGCAAGGACAGAGGATCCCTGAGGTCACAAAAGAACACATCATACATAGTATTTCAGCAGTCAGAGCAACCACTCTATCAGTGGGCCTGTGAGAAACGCAAATAAAATTTTTACACCAAGCATACATAACACCTAGAACCCAATCCAAATGGGTTCAGGACGCAGTAAATGAATGCTCTAAATGCTCGGCACCTACCCCAGATTTTATACACCTAGTCTGTGACTGCCCTAAGCTGCAGAGGTTTTGGGGCAAGGTCAGATTCTGGTTGTCAAAAATACTCACAACTGACATAACTTTAACTGCAGCTGATATATTCTTATTTCAGGACATCTCCCTACATCTCAACCACCAAAAGTTATTTAACATAGTAGTGTTGATGGCTAGGAAATTAATCCTACAATACTGGACCAAGAACAGGGAACCCCCTTTCAAAAAACTAACTCACGCAATATACCAGCAGTTCCTGGCAGAACATGCAGACACACAAAGTAACCGCAACGCTAGAATTAAGTCATTCATGAACAAGTGGGACCCATACATACTGTACCTGCCGAGGGGCATAAGGAAAAAATTATTACGTCCCTTTCAACACTCTGTGTACATGCTAAATAAAAACTTACGTGGACACTGGTGTATACCAGAGTCTGACTCTGACTCTTAACTGACCATGACTGACTTACTAGAGGGACCATTAACTAAACGAGGAGAACCATGAACTGAGATCACAGCCATCCGCCGAAGCAGAAGCCTGAACACAATTGCATTTCTATAGCGAAGGTACTTAGACTGTTTTATGTTTTATGTTAACTGTTGGCACTACTGCATCTAATTATAGGACTGACCAAGGTCTCTCAACATTGCCGACCTATATGGAAGGCCTGAATACGCACAAACATATTTGGCGCAAAATGAGACTTACATAAGTATTAATGAGGAATTCACCAATGTGCGGTCAGTGCCTCAGAGTAAATTTCTAATGCACCTTGAATTGTATAACTCTACAACGTCCCTAGTCTTATTGATGCTGATTGCCGTTATTTATTTGTTGTTCTGTTTTGTTTTGTTCTGTTTTGTTGTGTTTCTTTAAATGTTTTAAAGGGACAGTCAACACCAGAATTTTTGTTGTTTAAAAAGAAAGATAATCCCTTTATTACCCATTCCCCAGTTTTGCACAACCAACACAGTTATATTAATATACTTTTTACCTCTGTAATTGTCTTGTATCTAAGCTTCTGCTGACTGCCCCTTATTTCAGTTCTTTTGACAGACATGCAGTTTAGCCAATCAGTGCTCAGTCCTAGGTCACTTTACGTGCATGAGCTCAATGTTATCTATATGAAACATGTGAACTAATGCCCTCTAGTGGTCAAAATGTATTCAGATTAGAGGCAGTCTTCAAGGTCTAAGAAATTAGCATATGAACCTCCTAGTTTTAGCTTTCAACTAAGAATACCAAGAGAACAAAGCAAAATTGGTGATAAAAGTAAATTGGGAAGTTGTTTAAAATTGCATGCCCTATTTAAATTATGAAAGTTTTTTTTGGACTTGACTGTCCCTTTAAGTATATATGGGGCTTGGCCGCTTCACATGGCTTAAGAAAAGACTTTATGAACTCGAAACAGACTCAACCACGTTAAAAAGACTATACTATACAATACACTGTTATGCCTTATGATGAATGTTATTGTGTAATGCTATGTGGTATATATATATATTTATTTTGGGGAAGTTTTTCTCTTAAATTCATGAATGGGGTTAAGACCTGCTCTTGCTGTTAAAATTGTTTTCTAAGCTTTAAAAATGGGTGAGCAAGAAGGGTAAAAAGCTCACCCCACTAGAATGTATACTCTGTATATCTAGCTATAAGCACATACTTAAGTCACTCTTTTGATGCAATGAGCATCAGTTTTTAAAATTAAGTGTAGCACATACTGTATGTGTACAACAAGCAACTCTGTCCAGCTGCTTATGAGGTCACAGATATTATTTTGTTTAGCATAATTTTTTTTTTCTTGGCAACCACCCATGAAAAAAATCTGTGGTTGTCCATGACTTTCAGTCATTATTTTTTGATGGAAATAACTGAAATCATATGTATAACTTCACACAGTCTTTGAACCAATCAAAAGTGTTAGTCGCATGACTCCACCAATCACCCTGTTCTGCTTGGGAGCTGTAAGTTAAGTGTATACAAATCTAAAACAGAGAATATGAAAACACTAACTGAAAGATGTCAGAATTGTATTTGTTTGCTAAACGTAACCATTAATCTGCCGTGTTTAGTATAAGTTCAAATTGATTAGAAAAGGTTTTAGAATTCAAACTAAAATAGACTTTAAAAATTATCATATGAATACACTCTTAATGAAAATGTTACCTTTTCTTTCATTCTTTCCACCTTCTCTTTAAGTTGAGGCACTACATTATTTGGCGGCAGTCCTTTTTCCAATTGATTTACAAACTTGGCATATTTAAGGACTAATGAATTCAGCTGCTCTGTATCAAGGGTTTCAAATTTAGCCTGTAGTATAAAGAAAATGTACTTAATTTTTGGACCCAATCCACATAGCATTCAGATGGTAACTGATTAATATTCTTACCTTCATCCACTCAGCCTGAAGAATATCCCATTCACTTAGGGAATCCCACAGAAGCTGTTTTAGTTTTATCTCTGCACTCACTTCTTCCAGAGCATCAAACTTTGTTACTTCAACCTTTAAAAAATTAGACAAAATTAAGTTGTTTTTTTTTTTTTTTAAATCTGTTTATTGCATTTTAAAAGCAAACAAGAAAATTAAAAATAAAAGAGTATACAAAGAATAAAAATAGTACAGTAGTTACAAACAGAGCAGAGCATTTTTCCATTTATCATATGTTATTGAACAAACCAAAGTGTAAAAGATATATTAAAAAAAAAAATTAAATGGAAACAAATCAAGGCCAAACATGGGTCAAAGAGTAAAAAAGTTAAAAGCATAATACCAACTATAAAACATTACCCAGACTATTTTTTTAATTTCCAAAAATAATGGATAGCAAAATAAAAAATCATTATCAATTAAAGGGAGATTAAAATGCCATGGGGGCCGATTTACTATCCCCCGAATGCACCTGTTTCCGCGCGAGTCTTCAGGAAACAGGCGTTAAGACCGCTGCTCCTAAGATCGCTGCTCCTTAACTCATCCGCCACCTCTAAGATGACGGACAGCAATCAGCCTGATTGGATATGATCGGGTTGATTGACACCCCCTACTAGCGGCCGATTGGCCGTGAATGTGCAGGGGGTGGCATTGCACAAGCATTTCACACAAAATGATTGTGCAATAATAAATGCCGACAGCGTATGCTGTTGGCATTTATCGACATGCGGCAGACATGATCCGCTACAGCGGATCATGTCCGCCCGCACATTGTTAAATCCGCCCCATGGAAGTCAAAATTAAACTTTTATGATTTAAATATTACAAAAAAAAAAACCAGTTTACTTCTATTATCAAACTGATCTCAATTCACTGGTAGCCTATTAGCCAAACTTAGCTTCTTTCCATGACAGCATACTAAGGTAGGCTCTTGAACATGAACATATATGGAGCTCCATATTTATAATTTTAATTACAAATATTATTGAATACACAACTGACATACAGGGCTTAATATATGAAGCTGTGGATGCAGGTTTGGAGCTCCTTTGGTGCAGGCTTTTATGAGCGAGCCTGCAAACGATAGTTAAGAAGCAGTGGTCATCAGAGCTTGCGGTTTAAAATCACCCAGTGATTGACAGGCCCTGCTCTCACACAATTACAGGTGGACAGATTCCCTGACTGGGAACATGTCAGTCCTCACAATAATAAATAGAGGCCTTAGTGTTCAAAACAAGTCTCCAAAGTCAACCTTAGTATGGTCTCATGCAAAGGAGCCGAGGGCTTGATTCTTAAAAACTAGATGGCATGGAGAGAAATCATCCTCTGATTTTACTGAGTATTATATTGTAGTTTAAGTCTCCCTTCTTCAAATAAAGAAGATTATTGAAATCTCCTTAATGAGATACACAGTTCCCAAGGAAAACAAATGCCTTTAAAACTATAACTGAGGGGCCCCGTCATACTGATTAGGCCAATTTATTAACAGAAGTAAATTGGCAAGTTTTTTTAAAGGTTTATGCTGTGAAAATGTAATAATGACTTCTACATCCCTAAAAAATGTTATGGTTTGCTCCCTAAGTCCCCAGATGAAACCCTATATGGTTGTCCCACATCTGCCAATAATGAAATAAAGGAGGAACCTACACAGATGAATGTTAAGCCCTGGAGTTCATCCAATTGGTGTGACCAAAACAGCTACTGATGAAGGATAGTTTGTGGGGTTGTAATGTTTGCATCAGGGGTTCCATATGGCTTAAAATGGAGCTCGATAGGGTTACCTCTCTAATAAAACTGAATCCATTCTAAGCATATGATGAAAAAAATAATCTAGCCTTTAAAGTTAAAAAGATTGACAGTACTGGGTTTAACTAATATACATTTCCACTCCAAAAAAATAAAGTTTTTTTGTAGAAAAGCATTCTGCCCCTACAGAGATGAACATTCAGATATTCATGTTATTATTCTAACATCAGAAATAACCAGGAAAGGACATGAAAGCTCCAAAAATACCCAAACTATTTGTACAATTCTGAGGATAGAAAATAATAATCCAAACTTGCTCCCCAGTTTTAGGAGAGCTCAAATTTACATGCAAAAATAGGTTATATGAATGTAATATGCTTGGTACTTTTTTATATTGTTTTGTGAGCAAAGGATCAGAGGGAGTTAAGTTTAATTTGCGTGAATAAAACAAACATTTCATATCTGCCTACCAAGATTATTTAAGTTACAGATATTTGACAAAAGATTTCAGTTTCAATTGACCTGTGAAAAGCTTCAAAAAAGCAGGTCCAATATAAAAAGTTATTTTTGTGATATCAGCACACCATATAGATTTAGCTTTATAATGTCTGGAGGGCAAGCAAGCCATTATTTGTGGTTTTAGTTACAACACTGGACAACAACACAACTAGAAGTGTATACCTCCCATTCTGCTTCCTATGCAATGGGAGAAGACATTTAAAAGTGACAAAAGGCTTAAAGAGGTAGTAGAATCACCAACATTTCTTTCCATATTCATAAAGCTTAAGCTTAATGGGTTACGTCTATCATAGTCTAAATATTAAAAATGCATTATTTCCATCTAAAAAAATCCCCCCTTCCTGCCCACCTCTCTGCAAAATCATTTCTTATTTTGACAAGCAAGCAAAATCATACTACCTGCTTGTCAAAATAAAGAACAAATTACTAAATGAAGAGGCCAGAGGAGGGGGGAAAGATTAAAACTAGGAAAAATAATGTAGATTGTTTTTTTTTTTTCTTTGTTTTGGAAGCACAATATTATCTATATGGCACACATGAACTAGCACTGTCTGGCTAAAAAAAAGGTAAAAAGATATGAGGCAGTCTGCAGGGGCTTAGAAACAGGCAATTTTAGAGGTTATACAGTATACTAATATAGCAATGTTGGTTATGCAAAGTTGGGGAATGGGCAGCAAAGGCGTTATCTATCATTTTTAATAATAATAAAAAAAATCAAGTAGAAGGTCCCTTTAAGCTTTAAATTTATAAATATAGAAGCAAAGTTAGGTGATTTTACTATCACTTAATTATACCCATATGGAAAACTTCTGAATATTGCATTTTCTGTGTGCATTACATAATTTTGATAAATGTTGAATTTATAGATTCAATAACTAAAATTTTATAGAAAAAAAACATATCACTGTCTAAAAAATGAAATTAAATAAAAAAAACATCATGCATACAAAAAAATGTAATCAAAAATGAACATACAAAATTACTTTCTAAATAATATATTTTGTGATTTCATTTTGTTCTTTAAACTACATTACATTGTAGAATAACAGCGACAGATATACATATATTACCATAATCTCTGTTGCTATTTAAAAATTCAATGGGGTATATTTATTAATGTACGAGCAGACATGATACAATGTAGCGTATCATGTCCGCCGCATATTGATAAATGCCGACAGCATACGCTGTCGGAGGAATTTATCATTGCACCAGCAGTTCTTGTGAAGCTTGATAAATCGACCCCAATATGTTTGTGCAAAATATAATAAGGAAATAGACGGATAATTACCTTAAAATTCTTCTGGTAAGTCTTGTACTGAAATGCCCGTTTCTGTAACATATCTAAAATTAGCTGCATGTCAGCCAAGATTTGTTTTATTTTAGTTTCGTCAGCTGTAATATCAAGAAGCTGTGGATCCTGAAAAAAACCAAAAAAACAGCAATAATACATTTTGCAGGTTTTCTTATAGGGTCAATAAGAAAGTGTAGTTTTTTGCATTTTATTTGGTTCAGAAGCTAACATGTGGCTGTTGATTAGAGACCCAATTAAAAATAGTTTTGTATAATTTGGCATTTGAGCCGCCTACAATTATATTATTACAACAGAACTGGGCAACTGAAATCTGTGAAATCTCCTTCATTTTACAGATTAGATTAACAAAAATACAATATTTAAGATATTGCGTCTCTTTTTGTTTGCAATTTACATTGTGCATTTTAGGGAGAAGTTATCGGAACTATAGGGGGGCGTGGTCAATACCCCCATATCTTGCTTACTGGATTGTTATGCTGCATAGAGTGTGGCTTTTTTCAAATGTTGACAGCTATGATTACACAGAAAACTATTTATAAATAGTATTTTATTAACTTTATGTCAGACAAAAAACATACTTGCTTGTCATTGAGATATTGTGATAGACATTTACATTTTTTTTTAGAATTTCTAAATTGAAGGTCAATTTTGATGAATTAGTGCCCGGTTTTTAATAATCCTATTAAAAACAAGGGCACTTTAATTCATCAAAATTGACATTTCAAGCGTTTTCTTCAAAAATTTACCTTTTAATCCTGAAAGCTGCTCCATCGATTCCCCCAGCCGTCGGAAGCCTCTGCTTATGTCAGAAATGACGAATCTGGCTTCCTCCAATCACGGCGTTCCCCCCAAGGGGATCATGGCCTGAGGAAACGCTGTGATTGGATGAAGCCAGATTCGTAATTTTGGACCAGCGAAGAGGACTTGCGACGTGCGGAGGAAGCGTTGCAGCGGCTCTCAGGATTAAAAGGTAAGTTTTTGGAGAAAACGATTGAAATGTCAATTTTGATTAATTAAAGTGCCCTTGTTTTAATAGGATTATTAAAAACCGGGCACTAATTCGTCAAAATTGACCTTCACTTTAAGCAAAAATAATAACGTATTGTTATATGAATAAAACTATGTTTTTCTTATGTATGTGTTCTACTAAATAAACTCTATGAGAAGGTCATGTTACAGGTAAACAGTTGCAAGTTAATTTCCTTGTCAGCTTTTAAAACTGTAAGATCCCTTTATCAAACATTATTGTATTTGTTAAAGGGATAGTCTAGTCAAAGTTCAATTTTCACGATTCAGATAGAGCATTCAATTTTAAGCAACTTTCTAATTTACTCATATTATCAAAAAAAAATTTGTTCCCTTGGTATCTTTATTTGAAAAAAGCAGGAATCTAAGCTAAGGAGCTGGCCCATATTTGGTTCAGAACCCATTGCCGCACAGGATAGTGGTTGCTGATTGGTGGCTACATTTAGCCACCAATCAGCAAGTGCTACCCAGGTGCTGAACCAAAAATGGTTGCGGCTCCTAAACTTACATTCTTGCTTTTTCAAATAAAGATACCAAGAGAACAAAGAAAATTTGACAATAGGAGTAAATTAGAAAGTTTCTTTAAAATTGCCTGCTCTATCTGGATCAGGAAAGTTAATTTTGACTAGACTAGTTCTGAATCCTTACAAAGTTATCAATCATACCTGTGATTTCTGTTTCACTTCCTTTACGTCTTTGTTTAATTCTGCAATATCTTTGTCTAAAGAACGACAGAATTTTTCGATGCAGCCATCTCTTTCACCCACAGACTTGTCAATGGCATTTCGAACTGCAGTAATTGATGGTTTGAGAGTGGCATATACTGCAAAATCTTCAGGAGGTGTCGGGACATTGTATTTGTCAATGAGTTCAAACATTTGAGAAATGACGTTTGATTCTTCTTCCAGAACTTCAACCTGAACAAAATGTGTGGAATTAATAATAATAATTAGCATAAGATCTAAGTTTAAAAATCCAATAGTCTAAAACTCATGCTCTTTATTGTACACCTGACCAGAAGAATGTGCCTGCACACCACTGATCTGGACAGTTAGCTCTACATTGATATCAAATCCCAAAGAAGATGCCTGTTATTGCCACACCTTTCATAAAAGCTATTTGCCAACATCATCCACAGACTAAATGCAGCGTCTTTTTGTAGACTTCATTCCAGCTATATGTCCCAATAGAACCCAGACAATATAAATGTCTCTTTTTCAATATGAAACACCCAGACAGATGCATGTCCATGTGTTTTGTAGTTATATTCTTGCAACACACCTAATGCAGATGCATGTTCCCTTAACTCTATATGACAACTATAGGTCCACTCCGTACACAAACTAAATGCATGATTCCTGAAGCTCTGTTATTCCCAAATTACACCTAAAGAAGATGCAAACTCTCTGAAGGTCCCTTTATGCCCACCTTATACCCCAGAACCCCAGAAAAGATGCATGTCACCTACAACCTGTTAATGTCCAAATCAGACCGCAAACCAGATGCACGCTCCCTAGAGCTTCCTTTTTGTATTTTATTATTTATTGTTAATTGAAAATATCATAACAATAAACAACAATATCACACATATCATTATATGTCAATGACAAAATTATACAATCAAAGAAAAAGATCACTAAGTGCAAGCATTAGAGGCACCCAGTAATTAAACTCCGACAATGCTTCTTTATCGCTAAAAATATACGCCAGGTCATAAATATATCTCACATAGTTCTCTGTCTCCACATGACACTCCAGAACATACATGTACCTCCTGGATAAATGTAACTCTTTTTTAAAAAGTTTCAAAAGAATTAAGCACATATCCAATTATGTAATAGTATAACAATTTGTAATTAAATATTAAAAGTAAAATTGAGGTATTCACATTCCCCACATAGCATTTACCTACTAGTTTCAAAATATAAATCTTAAAGATATCATATATAGAATTCTCTCTGCCTATATAGTCATAGGTTTTAAATCACCATTATTCCATTTGCCCCTGTCTAACTCCTTTATAAATACATCATAGTTCTGGACAGATGCATTGTTATTGCGGATCCTTTATACCCATCGTATGCCCCAATCTAGATACATAGCCCCTGTGACTTATATGCCCACTTCACAGTCTATAATTGATTAATACTCTCCTTTGGATTGTACCCTACTCGTAGACTAGATACAAGCTCCCTGTAGCTCCTCTATGCTCACAGTATAATCAAAATCTGCTGGGTAGCCACTGTAACCTATTTATTTCTCGTTATATGGCAGAGTAAAAACATTGTAGCCCCTTACCTATGTTGTCTTCCTGCTGCACCTTGCACAATATGCTGCTGCCTTACATGAGAGGGAAAAGGGAAGAGGTAGGGAAGAAAGGAAAGTACACTGGGCCTTGCGCCACATATACGTGAAAGCCAGACAGTAACATTTAATGGAGTAGTGCTAATGCACACCCCAATGAAGAAGAGGAAAATCACCCATCCTTCTAAAAGTGACCCACCAGTGAAATTCCAGTACAGTTACGTTCATAATTGCAACATAGTATAACCGATCAATTCCTGTGTTCAAAATCTTTTAATGTTGCAAAACACGATTTTGAAGTTGCAGACTTAATAACATTCTATGGGGTGGATTTATCAATGTGCGGGCGTACATGATCTGCTGTAGTGGTTCATGTCCGTCGCACATAGATAAATGCCAACAGCATACACGAGCCGGAAAGTACAGGGGTAGATAGCAGCATCCGCTGCTTGGCAAATCTTCCCCTATATCTCAACTTACCCTTTTTTGAATCTCATCCAGGAATACTAAATTATCCACATATTCTATTGTTGTAGAAGGAGAGAATTCAAGTTTAAATTGAGCATCTTGAGCCTCTGCTATAATGGCATCCATCTTTTTCTTAGCAAGGATTGGAAGTATATCATTAATTTCCTGATAAAGAGAACATGCATGTTAGAAAGACAAATAATTACAGAAAATTACATTAAATATACTGTATACTGTTTAGGGACACTTTAAATGATCTGAGTTCTCTGATAGATTAAGCAGTCAATGGTAGAAAGTTTCAGCTGGTAAAAAGTAACAGTTTAAAAAGAATCCTGCACAGGTCAACCATACTCAATATTAAACACTACAGTAGTCTGTATGGGGACATATTAAACACTACAGTGCTCTGTATGGGGACATATTAAACACTACAGTACTCTGTATGGGGACATATTAAACACTACAGTACTCTGTATGGGGACATATTAAACACTACAGTACTCTGTATGGGGACATATTAAACACTACAGTACTCGTATGGGGACATATTAAACACTACAGTACTCTGTATGGGGACATATTAAAAGGACAGTAAAGTCATAATTAGACATTTATGATTTAAACAGAACATACAATTTTAAACAACTTTCCAATTTACTTCTATTATTTAATTTGCTTCCTTCTCTTATTATCCTTTGCTGAGAGGTTTATCTAGGTAAGTTCAATAGCAGCAAAGAACCTAGGTTCTAGATGCTGATTGGTGGCTGCATATATATACCGATTGTCATTGGCTCACCCATGTGTTCAGTTAGAAACAAGTAGTGCATTGCTGCTCCTTCAACAAAAGATACCAAGAGAATGAAGCAAATTTGATAATAGAAGTAAACTGGAAAGTTTTATAAAATTATGTGTTCTACCGAAATCATGAAAGAAAAAAATGTGTGTGTCCTGTCCTTTTAAGTAGAAGCAATTTTGCTTACATCAGTTTATAATTTAAACCCTGTAGGGTTTTTTTGCCATTTTGTCAGTGTGTGTTTTTTACCACCTTTATGTATTCTGCTTTTCGTGGCAACCTATAGGAATTGTGGGAGAGTGTAGCACTATTTACCCCAATTATTTATCATTTTTACATGGAGGACCATAATAATGTCCAAATTTTATTCTATCAAACAGTAAAAAAAAATAAAAAATTTGACTTAATTAATCTCATTCTAAAAGGTCTAATTTTAATTAAAGGGACAGTCTACACCAGAATTTTTATTGTTTTAAAAGATAGATAATCCCTTTATTACCCATTCCCCAGTTTTGCATAACCAACACCGTTATAATAATATACTTTTAACCTCTGTGATTATCTTGTATCTAAGCCTCTGCAAACTGCCCCTTTTTTCAGTTCTTTTGACAGACTTGCAGTCTAGCCAATCAGTGCCTGCTCCCAGATTACTTCACGTGCACGAGCACAGTGTTATCTATATGAAATATGTGAACTAACACCCTCTAGTGGTGAAAAACTGTTAAAATGCAATCTGAAAGAGGTGGGCTTCAAGGTCTAAGAATATGAACCTCCTAGGTTAAGCTTTCAACTAAGAATACCAAGAGAACAAAGCAAAATTGGTGATAAAAGTAAATTGGAAAATTGTTTAAAATTACATGCTCTATCTGAATCATGAAAGTTAATTTTGGCCTAGACTGTCCCTTTAATCTCATTCTAAAAGGTCTAATTTTAACTTTACATGATACTGCTGTGTTTAAATGTATATCTTACCTCCAAGCACCGTTTTGGAGATGGAATTAATTTCTCCTTTAGTTTTTTGGCATCAATAAGCAGAAGACCCAAATTTCTTCTTTGTTTTATTGCAAGAGCATCCTTGTGTTCTTCATTGTATTTCTGCAGGTGCTCAGCAAAGAATGAAACGTCTGTGAATAAAAGGGTCAAATGTTTTTTTAAATGTTTAAAAAACAGGTTAGGACTTAAAAGAAACACTCAGCTATTCTACCACACTTTGGAATATAAAAATACTAATCACATATAGTACAGCACATAAATGTGCATAATCAGCATCCGGATCCTCTGAGTCATAGGGGTACATTTATGTAAGTGCGAGCGGACATGATACGATGTAGCGTATCATGTCTGGTGCACATCGATAAATGCTGACAGCAAACGCTGACAGCATTTATCATTGCACCAGCAGTTCTTGTGAACTACTAGTGCAATGCCGCCCCCTGCAGATTTGCGGCCAATCTAGCAGGGGCTGTCAATCAGCTGCTTCATAACTTCTGTTTCTGGCAAGCCTGAATGCTTCATAATCGGCCCCAATGCCTGATGAAACGGTCTCCTAACACTGAGAAACATGTTGCTAATATTGTTACTTTTTAATAAATTGTAACTATTTTATCTCTGCCATACTTGGATGTTTACTTACTTCTGAGTGCAGTTTCTTGGATCCTGATCATCCTTCGATTAGGAGCTCAAGCTTAGGACTACCCTAAGCTTCTTTCTGGTTGCCGAAGGAGGATCGAGTCCCAGTACCGGAGGCGAGTGTGCCAGGTGACTCTGAGGATCCAGCCTGCTGATTATGCACATGTATGTGCTGTGTACTATATGTGGGTAGTACTTTTATATGATTCATCCATTGTCTTGTGCTGGTTGTCTACCCTATGAGATGCCTTCTATCTTTTTGCATTATAGAAATATTTATAAAATGTATCTATTGTTTAATGTCCCTTAAATAAAGACTCTACTACCCAAAACTGATGAGGTTGTTTCGATTTATTTTTTATCTCTCTTTAACTGCTTTCACTTTTTCTTTTTTATGTACAGTATGTTATCATGGACTGGTTAATATTTACATAACGCACATTGAAGTTAGCAATTCTTCATGTGCGCTAACCCAACACAGCGTTAGACCTAAATAGCGAACCCTGAAGCACATTACACATATTTTACATTGCTATGTTCTTCACATAGAAAACAATTAACTTTTTATTATTAAATATATATTTTGATATATATCTTATAATGTTAAAGTAAAATAGATATCTATACCTATATATCTATAGGAATATATGTATTGATATTTATATTTATATATATATATATATATATATATATATATATATATATATATATATAAAACTATGTATTTACATAAAACAGTACATATGTTCTGTATGTGAAGAACATTGGAATATGAAGTATTCATAACTACTGTCGGGTTAGTGCGCGAGCGATAGGTGTTAGGTTTTTTCTTATGCACTTTCCATTGACTTCTATGGGGAGAAGAAGTTAACATAGTCATGATATTTGATCAGCTTGTGTCGGGTTTCACTTGCGCAGGAATGTTTTACTTTCAATTCGTAATATGCTTACTACCTGACGCACGCAAAAAGCATCCGTCTAGTTTACGTTCGAGGGGAGCACTAACTAATGCTACACTAGTAATCAAGCCCTAAGTGGGTGAAGTGAAAAAGACAAGAAGTCCCCAATGTGGTCGCGTTTCACAATCTGCTTTGTCAGGGGTAGGTTGAGATGTTTTGTAAAGCCAGTTTCCTTTCAAAGTTAAAGTCCTTTCCTTTCAAAGTTAAAGGGACAATCTACTTGATTTTTTTATTGTTTAGGATAGAAAACGCCTTTACTACAAATTCCCCAACTTTGCCCAACCAACATTTTTATATTAATATACTTTATAACTTTTAAACCTCTACATTATATTGTTGCCTGTTTCTAAGCCCATGCAGGCCGCCTCTTATCTTATTAGCTTTTCACAGACAGAGAGTGCTAGTTCATGTGTGCCATATTGATAACTTTGTGCTCACTCCTGTGGAGTTATGCATGAACCGGCACTCATTGGCAAAAATGAAGTTTATAAAAAGCACTGAGATAAGGGGGAAGTCTGCAGAAGCTTAGATACAAGGTAATCCAAGGTAAAAGGTATATTAATATAACAGTGTTGGTTATGCAAAACTTGAGAATGGATAATAAAGGGATTATCCATACTTTTAAACAATAAAAATGTTCAAGTAGACAGTCCCATTAACTTCTATGTGATGTGAGTTGAACGGTTTTGAGATAGATGCGATTCTATTAATTAAAATGGAGTTTAGTTCACAATTCACAGCTATGACGAGCGGCATGTGCAAATCTTTATGATTTTCCAAGTTGTGATATTGGTGAAAGTTTTTCTAGAAGATATAAGTTTCATAAACTGTTTTATTAAATCAAGGCCTTTGACAGAAATTGTATAAAATAAATTAAATTACAGTAAAAATGTCTTGGAATTACATATACAGTACTTAAGGACATTTGTATATATAAATATTTCCTTAGAGAAGTTGACTTGGACATTTTGAATTTAAACTGACTCTTTATTAAGATATAGCCACTAATCTTTTTTTTTTGGTTGCATAAATAGCCATTACAAATCAACATTGGGATATAACAGTGTCTTCTTTATGACATACAACAATATGTTTACTATTCATCAAGCAAAAGAAAGGAAATTCAACTTTGGATCAATTTGACGAAGCATCTCCCAAAATATATATAGTACCACTACACCTTTTTAATAATAAGGAAAGAATGGATAGATATAGGAAACATACCTAAAACCTCTTGCTTCAGAGCTTTGAAATCCAAACTTTCATTTTCTTTGAAAAACTTTTGAAACCTTTCAAACGTGTCTGAATATACATTGGCTGCATTAAATGCTGATTGGATGGTTTCCTAAAAAAAAAAAAAAATACATGATATACAAAACGAGTTTCATTTTTGTTTTCTAAATTAAAATGATCAGCTTCCTTAAATACAAAACGGAATGGCCAGAATAAATAAATTTATCACATCAACACATTCTTATTTATACTCAATAAAAGGTATTTACAACACATAAGAGGAATTACTCCTTTATTATGTGGAAGGGGTACATTTTTATTACATAGTTACAAAGTAGAGGGCAGAAAATCATGGTAGTCTGTGTTAAAGGGATATGAAACCCAAACATTTTCTTTCATGATTCAGATAGAGCATGTGATTTTAAACAATTTTCTAATTTACTTCTATTATCAATTTTTATTCGCTCTCTTGGTATCTTTTGTTGAAAAGCAATGACATAAGCTTATGAGACGGCCCATTTCAGGAGCACTATATGGCAGCAGTTTTGCAAGAATGTTATCTATTTGCAAGAACACTAGAGGGCAGCACTATTTCCTGCCATATAGTCTACCTAGGTATCTCTTCAACACAGAATATCATGGAAACAAAGCAAATTTGATAATAGAAGTAAACTGGATTTTTTTTAATTTTTTTTAAATGCTCTAAATCAGAAGATAATTTTTTTTTTGGTTCATGTCCCTTTAACTGGAAAGCTGTGATGAACATAGAGCCATGAGATGTTTAATGAGTGACTTGACGGAACTGCATAATCAAAATGTGCATTACAAAAAGGCAATGCAATTGCCTCTCAATTTTAAATGAGCAGTAGATTTTTTTCAAAACTGACTTCAATTTTCCCCTGAATCATGTGACAGCCATCAGCCAGTCACTCATCCGTATCCACTGTGAACTTTTGCACATGCTCAGCAAGAGTTGGTGTTTTAGAAAGTGTGCATATAATAATTCTGTGCACAATTTTATAATGGAGGCAAATTGGAAAGTCTCTTAAAACTGCTTGCTCTTTCTAAATCATAAAAGTTTCATTTTACCTTTAGTATCCCTTTAAATCATGGGCAAAGATTTTATTCCTAACAAAGTTTCACTGTTTCAGAGTCCACCTACAACACTGATAATCCCAACAATCACAGCTGATCAGCAGATAAAGAGTAGTCATGGACATTCCTGCGCTTGCAACATAGCTGCTGCCATATTCAATCTATGCTTAGATATTGCTGTTGGGTTAAGATTGTCAGAGAAAATCCAGATGACAGTTAAAAGAGCTCAGGTTTAGAAAATTAGATTATTACTCTTTTAAATTAAACTTTCATGATTCAGATAGAACATGCCATTTTAAACAACTTTCCAATTTACTTCTATTAACTAAATGTGCACAGTCTTTTTATATTTAAACTTTTTGAGTCACCAGCCCCTACTGAGCATGTGCAAGAATAAGTGTGTATGCATTTGTGAATGGCTGATGGCTGTCACATGGTACGTGTATGCATTTGTGATTGGCTGATGGCTGTCACGTGGTACAGGGGGAGTAGAAAAAGACATAACTTTTAAAATTGTCAGAAAAAAAATCTACTAATAATTTGAAGTTCAGACTAAATGCTATTGCATTGTCTTGTTATCTTGCATTTGTTGATTATGCAAATCTACTGTGTTGACTGGTCCTTTAAGACCCTCTCTGGATATCTACTGGAGCATACTAGTTATGCATAGCCTGAACACAATTTTCGGTAATGGGCATAAGTAGTTATTAGGATGTTTAACCCAAACTGTGGCAGGGTTACTACGTTTAGAGACTCTGGGATTTAATTAAAGGAATACCAACCCCAATTTTTTTATTTCATGATTCAGATAGAGCATGCAATTTTAAGCAACTTCCTAATTTACTCCTATTATCAATTGTTCTTCGTTCTCTTGATATCGTTATTTGAAAAAGCACCAATCAGCAAGCGCTACCCAGGTGCTGAACCAAAGATGAGCCAGCTCGTAAGCTTACATTCCTGCTTTTTTAAAATAAAGATACCAAGAGAACAAAGAAAAATTGATAATAGGAGTAAATTAGGAAGTTGCTTAAAATTGCATGCTGTATCGGAATCATTAAAGAAAAAATTTTGGTTCAGTATCCCTTTAAATTTTTTAATGCCTTTCCTAGAAGCTTGAAGAGATAAAAAAAGGTGTATACCTAGCTCTACATATTTTAAAATATTATTTTGTATTTACAGAAAAAAACTGTATCTCTCTCATTCTTTCAATTTGACTTTGTAGCTGGCAGAGCTCAGCATTAAACTGTTTGGCTGTATAAGTTAGCATGGCTAATTATGTGCAGTGTGCTTGAACTATAAGGACATAATTACCACCATGAGGAATATGATCAAGTGCTTTTCATTACACTGTCTTAACCGCGCTGTTAAAGCTGGTTTACATTTGAAATGCTTGTTATTTAAATAAATGATCTAGCTTTATTTGTTTGGGTTTTTCTAAAACTTTTCAGTTTAAACATTTCCCTCATTTCTACAGGTATGCAAATACATTGTGGGCTAGATTACAAGTGGCGCGCTAATGGTTGCACACAAGGGGGCGGATTTAACAAATGGTGGGCGGACATGATTCGCTGTAGAGAATCAAGTCTGTCCGACATCGCTAAATGCAGACAGAATACGCTGTCGGCATTTAACATTGCACAAGCATTTCTGGTGAAATGCTTGTGCAATGCTACCCCCTGCACATTCGCTAGTAGGGGGTGTCAATTATCCCGATCGTATCTGATCGGGATGATTGCAGTCTGCCACCTCAGAGGTTGCGGATGAGTTAAGGAGCAGCGGTCGGCTTCTTAACTTATGTTTCCGGCGAGCATTGGCTGCTTGATAAATCTCCCCCAAGATATTAAAAAATCGCAGTCGTGTTAACTCGTGCACATATTACATGCTGAACGTAAATGCAAATGCACGAGCATAAACTAAATTTGGGTTCATTGGTTTAGAGTGTCAGAAGACCCCGTGCAAAGGGCTAGGGCTAAATTAAAGTTGTATTAAAGGGACATGAAACCTAAAAATTTTCTTTCATGTTTCAGATAAAAAATACAATTTTAAACAATTTTCCAATTTACATCTATTTTTTCATTTTCTTTCTTCTCTTGTTATCTTTTGCTGAAAGGTTTATCTAGGCAAGCTCAGGAGCAGCAGAGAACCTAGGTTCTAGCTGTTGATTGGTGGCTGCATATATATATATATATATATATATATATATCGATTGTGATTGGCTCACCCATGTGTTCAGTTAGAAACCAGCAGTGCATTGCTGCTCCTTCAACAAATGATACCAAGAGAATGAAACAGATTAGATAACAAAAGTTAATTAGAAAGTTGTTTAAAATTGTATTTTCTATCTGAACCATGATATAAAAATGTTGGGTTTCATTTCCCTTTAAGCACAACATAAATGCATTCAATTTATTAGTTACACTCATATATATGCTATCTAATAATATTCATATAAGTATTAAAATAAAAAGTAATAAGGGTTAAAAGGTATATGGTATATGAAAAGGTATTTGAATGGAAAGGGCTATTTTATATATATATATATATATATATATATATATATATATATATATATATATATATATATATATATATATATATATATATATATATAATCTTTAAAGATTCAATCAAACCAGCTCAAAGTACAACCTGATTTAGTAAAGTAATTGGGAAAACCTGAGACAACTAGTGGTATGTGTCTGAGGGTGCCCAGGATATCAAAATATCATAATATCAAAAAAAAGAGATGAAAAAAAGAAAAGAATTCAGAAAAGATTGATTAATAGGATTCCTTTAGCCAGCACTTCCCATATAGTTACAATGTAATTAAAACAGAGAGTGAACATCTGAGGGAATATCGAAGACGCAGCAAGGACAAAGAATCAGAATGCACAAATATTATATGAAATATATAGATGTATTAACTACCTTTGTCTGAAACATATACACAATCCTTGTTACCCCTAAATATATTAAAAATACAAAATCATGACCATGGCAGAGAGAAACTCAAATAAGACGTCTATAATATGCATATACACACCAATAAAAAATCGTATCAGTATTAAGCCTAGATGATATACAACAGACTTCCAAGCCACAGATACTTGGTTACAAAACAGACATTTGATAATTCATATGGCATAGATACTTAGTTCCAATAACAAGCTTGCATGTCAAATGCAGACGTCAAAGTTAGTACAGTCCAGCAATATTCAGCAGGTTATTCTAGTGCACATTCAGAAGGAGCAAAAAAATATAGCTCTTATAATAAGCAGTTAGATGCGGGTTAATGACTGTTTGTAGCAAGCAAAATACATGCCGCCCTTGTCTATGGCAGGACCAGTAAGTAGCTTTGTCAAATTGGTTGAAAATTATATAGCCAAATTGGATATTAACACAGGCTATCAAGATAATTTAACTAGAAAACAGAGATGGGCTCTTAATGACCTAATAAAAGACAACAATATTACTATCAAGCCATCAGACAAGGGTGAAAATGTAGTGATAATGAACACCACGGATTACAAAAAAAATGTCTTAGACAAGTCTCTGATAGTACACACTACTCTTTGCTTAACAGTGATCCCACCATAGAGTATCAAATTGAGCTAGATTACATTCTCACTCAGGCTATGAGGAATGGAATAATTAATAAAGCAGAACATGAGTTTATGTATACTAAAAAACCTATGACAGCAACATTCTATACCATACCTAAATTACATAAAAACAAAAATCCACCCCCAGGAAGGCCCATTATTTTGGGTCAAGGGAGCCTGAATGAGAATGTATCTCCGTATATAGATTATTGTCTGCAGCCTTTCTTGGAAACATTGCCCTCATTTATAAAAGATACAAGTGATGCTCTTAAAAAATTGGACAGTTTAACTATAGAGGAAAATACCATCTTAGTAGCTATAGATGTGGAATCTCTGTATTCCTCAATTCCCCATAATTTGGGGATAGAGGCCTGTAAATATTATCTAGAACAGAGAGGTCCTCAATAGCAACTATTTTAATTTTGATGGTAAATACTATCGCCAAACTCAAGGCACAGCTATGGGAGCTAGCTGTGCTCCCACTTATGCATGCCTATACTTAGGCAAGTGGGAGACAGATCATGTCCTAGATATTGCATCACAGTATGAAGATAAGATGAAACTTTGGGTACGCTACATCGATGATGTGTTGGTCTTATGGAATGGAACAGAAGAAGAGTTAAAGGATTGTATTGAGAGATTAAATCTAAATAATTTAAACCTCAAATTTACATATACCTATAGTACTACCAATATAATATTTCTGGACTTGGCAATTACAGCTAAAAATGGTGTGTTAGAAACTGAAATATATAGGAAAGAGACTTCAGCTAATACAATCTTAAAAGCTGATACTTGAGATGTAAGCGGAATTGCTCCACTGCGAAGTCGTTCAAATTTCATGCAGATGATTTGAGAGAAAGACTAACAGAGAGAGGGTACTCCAATAAACATTTGAAACAAAGTTATCTGAAAACACGTAAAAAAACACGAGATGAGACTCTATATGATCTTAAAAATCAAAATGTGGGTAGTGCTGACAAAGAGGGAATCAGATTTATAACTGCTTACAACAATAAGTGGCAAGATATTAGGGCAATCTTTACTAAACACTGGGATGTATTACATACGGATCCAATTATTAGAGATATAGTAGGAGAGAGACCTACAATGACTCCAAGGAGAGCCCCTAGTTTAAGGGATAAACTTGTCCATAGCCACTTTAAACAAACTAAACAGAAAGGTACATGGCTTGCTAAGTAAAAGGAGAAAGATGGAAATTTTGTATGTGGTAAATGCAGTATATGCAAAAATATCCAAAAAGGCGATACAGTGTTAGATCACCTTAACAATAAATACAAAATAAAAGGGCACATTACATGTCGCAGTGAGGGGGTAGTATACCCTATCTATATAGGAAAAACCTATAGGGAACTTAGAGATAGAGTTAAGGAACATAAGAAAAATATCAAAAACAAAAATCTGAAAGATAGCAGTGTGACACTTTTTCACTTACCTTACTAAAGGCGAGAGGCTTCGAGTTAATAGATCTTCAGAGTAGAGGAGGGGATTTAGATAAACAGCTATTACAAGCTAAATGTAAGTGGATCTATAATATGAATACTCTAAGCCCCAAAGGTCTAAATGAAGAGATCAACTATGCCCCCTTTTTGTAGATTGTAATATAAAGTGAATGTCTATTGTTTAGACATCTATTCTGGTCTATATGACTATTCTATACTTAGTAGTGAACCTTATTAGTCTACTCCCTAACACAATATATTGTTGATGGTTAGAAGCGGTACTTTATAAGTGCTATAATAAAAATACATATAGGTTCCTAAATACGTTGTTAATGATATATGCATCTTACCTGAGTAGATGGTACTATTTAAGTTTAATATCTCTGTATGTAAATATATCACTCCCGGCTTAGTCGATATTCAATATAGAAGAATGCACATGTTGTAATTGTATATAGATAGGATTAATGATATTATAAGGGTTTAATCATTACTACCAATGTCTAAGTATTAACTTAACAAACATATAAGCAAATGATTGCTGACAATGAAAAAGAATTGTATGTTTCCACCTTAAATAATGACATCACAGATACAGAGATACTGAATGGAGGAATTAAAAAACACCTAGGCCTCCGATACTTAGGGTATAAATTCCCGGAAGGGAGAAAAAACAGTAGCACTGATACGTTGTGAAGAAGCCGCACCGGAACTTCCTAGCGGCAAAACACGTGTTGCGTGTTTAATATGACTCGGGGTGGACCACCCGAGTAAAAAGTGGAGTTTGCTGTAATACAAACCGCCTAGAGAGAAGGCAAAAACAGCCCACACTACAGGTTGTATGGAGACAACATTTGCAGGATTAAGATTACAAACAGCACATTGGAACACAGACCATTTGGGAAGTGGTGAGATCTGAAAAGGGACCCTTGGGCGAGAGTACAGCTCTCAATAGGAGTTTCCTTGAATAACCACAATTTCTGCATAGACTTGTGCTAGATTTATTGTCTTCCCTTTACATATGACGATATTATGGGACTGTAATTCCGTTACACTTTGCTGCTACATATGACTGCGACTAACTTGCATGAACTGCTTACTACAAACAGTCATTAACCCGCATCTAACTGCTTATTATAAGAGCTATATTTTTTTGCTCCATCTGAATGAGCACTAGAATCACCTGCTGAATATTGCTGGACGGTACTAACTTTGACGTCTGCATTTGACATGCATGCTTGTTATTGGAACTAAGTATCTATGCCATATTAATTATCAAATGTCTGTTTTGTAACCAAGTATCTGTGGCTTGGAAGCCTATTGTATATCATCTAGGCTTAATACTGCTAAAAAAATTATATTATAGACGTTTCTTTTGAGTTTCTCTCTGCCATGGTTTTGTATTTTTAATATATTTAGGGGTAACAAGGATTGTGTATATGTTTCAGACAAAGGTAGTTAATACATCTATATATTTCATATAATATTTGTGCATTCTGATTCTTTGTCCTTGCTGCGTCTTCGATATTCCCTCAGATGTTGACTCTCTGTTTTAATTACATTGTAACTATATGGTAAGTGCTGGCTAAGGAATCCTATTAATTAATCAATCTTTTCTGAATTCTTTTCTTTTTTTCATATCTTTTTTTGATATTATATATATATATATATATATATATATATATATATAGTACACACATACACATATGTGTTTGTATGTAAATATACATATGTATGTATGTGTATTTATATTTATATGTGTATATATTTATAAATACATATAACACACATATAAACACATATATACACACGTATATATATTTTGGAGTTCTTTCCACTCAAATACCTGAAAACAAGAAAATAATTTTCATTCAATATTAATATTTAAAGGGATACTAAACTCAAATTTTTTCTTTTTTATGATTCAGATAGAGCAGGCAATTTTAAGACAATGTTTGGTTTAGTACGATGGACAGCACTTGTTTAATGGTGGGTGCATTTAGCCACCAATCAGCAAGCACAGCTCAGGTTGTGAACCAAAAATGGTCCGGCTTCTAAAATTACATTCTTGCTTTTCAAGTAAAGATAGCAAGAGATTGAAGAAAAATGGTAATAGGAGTAATTTAGAAAGTTGCTTAAAATTGCATGCTCTATCTGAATCATGAAAGAAAAAATTTGGGTTCAGTATCCCTTTAATAATGTGTTTTACTGTATATGCACTGTAAATATTTTACATTTCAATGTTCTTCATATAGGGAAAAATGTTCTATGTATTTTTAAATAGATATTCCTGTATTCATATATAGGTATAGATATATATTTTACAAAAAAAAAAAAAAAATATATATATATATATATATATATATATATATATATATATATAAATATCTATTTAAAAATACATAGAACATTTTCTTGTATGTGAAGTACATTGGAATGTAAAATATTTATAACTACCGATTCAAACATTTTACTTTTACCTTGTAATACGCTCACTAATTTGCGCCTGTTAAAGATTACTTCTGGAGGTGTTTGCACAGGAGCGAAAGCACTAAATAGCACGCCACTTGTAGTCTGGTCCTGTGTTTGTTATGCGCTGCTAGTCATGTTTTAAGCATTTTTGGAAAACAACAAAATTATTATTTTATATATTACACATGTGCAGCCAGATCCAAACAAAAGTAAAAAATTCCTAATTTTTCTGTATTCTTTACATTAATTTCAGATAGAGGGGCCCATTTATCAAGCTCCGAATGGAGCTCGAGGGCTCGTGCAGGCTCGCCAGAAACAGCAGTTATGAAGCAGCTGTCTAAAGAACGCTGCTCCATAACCTGTCACACATCGCCAAAAATCAACACGATCGAGTACGATCGTGTTGATTGAGACCTCCCTGCTGGTGGCGCGAATCTGCAGGGGGCGGTGTTGCACCAGCAGCTCACAAGAGTTGCCGGTGCAATGCTGAATACGGACAGCGTATTGCTCTTCGCATTCAGCAAGGTCTGGCGGACCTGATCCGCACTGTCGGATTAGGTCTGCCAGACCTTTGATAAATATCACCCAGAGAATGCATTTTTAAACAACTTTATAATTTACTTCTATTATAACATTTTCTTTGTTCTCTTGATATCTTTTGCTGAAAAGCAGGGAGGTAAGCTCAGGCGCTTACATGTGTCTAGAGCCCTATATGGCAGCAGTTTTGCAAGAATGTTATCTATTTGCATTTCCTGACATATAGTGCTCCAGAGGCCTACCTAGGTATATTTAATGAAATGTGAACATGTGAACGAAGCACATTATATAATAGAAGCAAATTGAAAAAATGTATGCTCTGTCTAAATCAAAAAAGGACTTTTTTTTTTTAAACCTTTAATGAATAAAGGAAGGAACGAATGATTGTGCAGAAAAAAATTCATCCTGTTAAAACTGTTACTCTGAAGGTAAGAAAGGAATACAGATGCACACTAGAAGACTGCATAGACTCCAAGATCGGATGGGAAGGAGTCTCCAAACAAACGGAAGATTCCAACAAGAGATGTCATTGAATAACGGAACCATCTGCTTTACAGCGTTGAGGTAACTTTTGTATCACAGATATACTATTACCTCCAACGCATGGAACTTTTCTTAAACAGATTTTTTTATGGTCTCAATACAGTGACTGTTCTAAGGTTTTTATCACGGATTTGTATTTTATCATCGCAATAGAGACAATGGAGTATATTTATTAATGTGCGAGTGGACATAATACGATGTAGCCTATCATGTCCGCTGCACATCGATAAATGCTGACAGCATATGCTGTCGGCATTTATCATTGCACCAGCAGTTATTGTGAACTGCTGGTGCAATGCCGCCCCCTGCAGATTTGCGGCCGCTAGCAGGGGGTGTCAATCAACCTGATTGTATTCGATCTGGTTGATTTCTGTCTCCGGCCTCAGAGCAGGCGGACAAGTTATGGACCAGAGGTCTTCATACGGAGCTTGATAATTCGGCCCCTTTATCTATAGGTTGGCCAACCTATAAGTTATCACTTTAACTCCTTGTTTTGTTTTATGAAATTGGTATAACATTCCTTGTTTGATTATATTTCATTTTATATGTGCTTATATTAAATCTAATTATATTTTACTCTTAGTAAAATCCCTTTTATACATGTTATAGAGTTACTTCTGATTTCTTTTATACATCTTTTATACTATATTTGTAGAGAGTTTATTATCAATCCCCACATCACACTTCTCTGATTTACTCTTGCATATATATATTTTATCCTCTCTTTGGTAATAGCTACTCAGCGCTCCTATCTCCTTCCCTATTTTTTTTACTAATTGGTGATAGGAGCTTTTACCTACCAACGCAGGGAGAATATATCTTGTACTAAATAAAAGAAAGGAATTTCTGCAGACGGGAAAGTGAATAGATGTTCCGATTCACAGTATTCACATGGCAAAGGATCGGTAATATCCAGCAATTTCATTATCAGTTGATTGTTTACTGTGTCAGGCAACAATTATGTAAGCATTACTATTATTATTAGTCAATCCTGACCACATTAGAAAAAAATACATTTTGAAAAAATTTTGTATTTTTTTTTCTGCTGATGCTGGCTTGTATCATGACCACTACCTACTCCTTTAACTTTATTAAAATTTATTAAATTTCTCTGCTTCCATGAAGACAATACAAAGTGCCAAGGCTTCTTAACCAGTGGGGTCTTGGAGGGTTCTATGTACCCGAATTGCCAGCTATCCTAAATTTGCAAAATGGTGCCTTTTTGCATTTCCATTGAAGATGGATACAAGAGGGAGGAGGGGGACTAAAAAATCTTGGATATTCAGGTTTGTGGTCTTTTTGTTAATAATTGCTAACCCCTATTGCAGTTGATCACCGGTTTAGATATTCTACTTGTGCCTTGGTTCTTCCTCTTTTGGTTTTAAAGGGAAAAAACAACAGAGTGCGTAGGCAACAACAGGACAATATTTGCAATCTTCTTCTTGCACCCCACCCCACCCCCAAAGAACCAACCTTGAATGCCAGACCACTGAAATGCCTAGTTTACCTTTGTTTGCAAAATGATGGACTGCAAATGCTTGTCATCTTCAAACATCATACTTAAGCTTGGACCATCCCCGCAAGTCTTCTCCTCAAGTTTATTGTTAATAATAGGTTGTGTAAAGGCATCAAAGTATGGGTCAGGCACAAGATTTTCTACTGAGAAAACAGTTTCTTGAAAATGATTAACTACTTCTGCTAGATGTTCCTGAAAGAAAGAAAAGAAAACGTAATGTCCTAGGGCACAGTAGATATATGGCAGAGAAAGAAACAGAAACTTGGAACTTGTAAAATGTATACAGGATGCAAATGCACATAAATAGACACATTTTAAATATTTATGTAAGTAAATATTTCAATGGGAAACAAACCTGAAAATCATCAAGACCTGGCTCAAACCAAAGTGAGTGAGTATCAAGAATTATTTCAGTAAGAAACATTGGCACTGGTTCGTCTTCACTTTGTCCTCCAGTTGTAGGCAGTAATGTTTTCTATTTAAACATAGAAAAACATAAATATTACATTACGTAATCTACGTAGTAAACACATCTATCTCAAGAAAAAAAATAAAAAATAAAAAATATATATGGTGGTGCTAACACAACCGCTACTAAAGCAGTGGGTAAAAAAGTAAAAATACAGCTATCTTCTTGTGTTCTTGGTTATAATCTACGTAGTATACAAAACATTTATCTCAAGACAACTTAAAATAAAAATCAATACTTCAGAAGTAGAGGAAATGGAAAAATAAAAATATAAAAATAAATTAAAATATATATGGTGGTGTAACACAACCACTACCAAAGCAGTTGGGGGGAAACTGGGGTAAAACTGGGGGGAAAAGCAAAAATACAGCCTTTTTTTGTTCTTGGTTATACGATGGCTGACAAAATATTCTCTTATCCAAATATTCTTAATGTGTCCTATTTTTTTTTTAATTTGTAATTCAAACCCAGGGATATGAAACCCCAAATTTTTCTTTTGTGATTTACTTCTATTATCAAATTTTCTTCATTCTCTTGGTATCTTTTATTGAAAAGCAGGTATGTAAGCTTAGGACCGGGCCAATTTCTGGAGCACTATGTGGCAGCAGTTTTGCACGAATGTTATGCATTTGCAAGATCACTAGATTAAATAGCACTATTTCCTCCCATGTAATGCTCCAGATGCCTACCTAGGTATCTCTTCAACACAGAATATCATGGGTACAATACAAATTTGATAATAGAAGTAAATTGAAAACTTTTTAAAAATTGTATGCTCTATCTCAGAAATGGGGAACATTGGCCCTCCTGATGTTTTTATAGAACTACATTACCCATGATGCTTAGGCACTCTGAAGTCCAGTTGAGCATCATGGGAAACTTAGTTCTGAAACATCTGGAGGGCCAAGATTCCCCATTCCTACTCTATCTGAATCACAAAAGAATTTTTTGGGGTTTCATATCACTTTAATACATTTTATTTGAATCTGTATTGCCTTCAGAATAAGTTCACCTTTTGGTCAGTAGATTCTTGTGCTCGCTCTGTGTTCCAGGTCTGTATCACAGGATCAGAAGGTGTAGTTTTCAACTTATTCACCAAACAGGTTAGCAATGTATTAACTGAGTTAACCGCCAGAATATGCATAGTGTTCACTATCAGGTAATCGGCTAAACGAATAAAGCTTGAAAGACAAACAAAAAAATTATGCATCAATTAAGCCAGGTATAGCTGCACAGAAGTTATAAAATAAATATTTAAGATATTTAATTAAGCATTTCCTGTACATATTAAGTAAGCGCTATTTGTAAGTGCTTAAAGGGACAGTAAACCTACAAAATAATGTTATATAATTCTGCACATAGTACAGAATTATAAAACATTAGCTTAGCGCTAACTTTACAAATCAAAGGATTGGAGCGAGCTACATTCAGTTTATTGGCGAGATCGAGCACGCTGTGACAAGACTGCGTGCCCGTGAAGCGCTTATGAAAAAAAGACCCACTCAGTAGAGCCAGGAGCGGAGTTTAGAAAAATTGAATTTTGGAATAAAATATCTAAGCAATCCTTTGATATATAAAGTTGGCGCTAAGCTAATGTTAAATAATTCTGCACTATGTGCAGAATTATATAACATTATATTGTAGGTTTACTGTCCCTTTAAGTAATTATGAGATTATATAGTCTTTACACCTAGAATAAGCAGTTATGTAATGTCAGATCTCTAACTAAAAAAATATTTAAAAAATATGAGAAAAAAATCATTATTTTGAGAGAAATTATTCCTAAAGGGACAGTAAAGTCTATCAAGTTATCTATACAGGTACAAATCCCCAAATCTGTTATTCCAAAATCCAAATTTATTCTGAAATCTTAACTTTTTAATTAATATTTTAAAAAAATTTTTTTTATCAAAATGTATTTTTTTTTCCTGCCTGTAAGTCACAATCTTCTCTCTCTGTGTCTTTGGTTTTGTTTGTTTTTGTTTTTTGTGTTCTAAAATGCAAATAATAGTCTATATTTATTTAAATAACATATTACATTTCTGATTACTGTACTGCACTATCTTTCTGAGGGTACTATGTATACAAAAGGGTTAAAAATTATATAAAACTACCTTTAGCTCACATGTATAAGTTGTATTAGGACTAAATAATCTAACATGTTGTTGTTTACACTTGGGGACGATTTATCAAGGGCCGAATGTCCCCTGATGACCCCGCTTCCGTGCAAGCCTTTAGGCTCGCCGGAAACAGCAGTTAAGAGGCAGCGGTCTTAAGACCGCTGCTCCTAAACTCGTCCGGCTGCTCTGAGACTGCGGACATCAATCGGCCTGATCGCATACAATCGGGTTGATTGACACCCCCTGCTAGCGGCCAATTGGCAGCAAATCTGCATTGCACAAGTAGTTCACCAGAACTGCTTGTGCAATGTTAAATGCCAACAGCGTATGCTGTCGGCATTCAGCGATGTCTGTCAGACAGTTGATAAATCGACCCATTGGTTTATCCCCTCTCCAAACTGTCCCATTTTAAAGATGCAAATATCCCCAAATTCAAACAATTCAGAAATCCAAACCTTATCTGGTCTCAAGTATTTTAGATAAAGAGTTTTCTACCTGTCCTGTATTACATTTATGATAAAAAATAATGAAAAAATGATCTGTTGTAAGATGGCTAAAAGGGGGTGTCAATCAGCCCGATCGTATAGGATCAGGCAGATTGATGTCCGCAGCCTCAGAGCAGGCGGACAAGTTATGGAGCAGCAGTCTTCATAACTGCTACTCGCGCAGGAACAGGGGCATCAAGCTCCATTCGGAGCTTGATAATTCAGCCCCTTTGTGTTTAAAGGGACAGTAAAGTGAAAACTAAACTTTCATGATTCAGATAGGGCATGCAATTTTAAACAACTTTCCAATTTACATTTATCATCAAATGTGCTTTGTTCCCTTGGTGGTATTTTTTAAAAGCTAAACCTAGGTAGGCTCAAACTGATTTCTAAACCGTTGAAAACCACCTCTTAGCTCAGAGCATTTTGAAAGTTTTTCACAGTTAGACTGTGCTAGTTCATATGTGTCATATAGATAACATTGTGCTCACTCCCATGAAGTTATTTAGGAGTCTTCACTGATTGACTACACTGCATGTCTGTCAAAGGCACTTAGATAAGGAGGCTGTCTGCAGAGGCTTAGATACAAGGTAATCACAGAGGTAAAAAGCATATTAATATAACTGTGTTGGTTTTGCAAAAATGGGTAATGGGTAATAAAGGGATTATCTATCTTGTTAAATAATAAACATTTTGGTGTAGACTGTCCCTTTAATGTCCCTTTAAGTGTCCAGTATTTTTGTATACATTTTACTGGACAGTCTGTTAAAACACTGGACTATCCTGTTGAATACTGTACACCTGGCAACCTTACACATGGATAGATCTCCAAGCACCACTGCTTTACGAGATCTTAATATTAAATATATTAAACAATATTAATATAAAAACCTGTTGGATATATATGGATCAACATGTATTCATGGAAGCTATCACTGCCTATTAACCTAAATGTAAACCATTTTACAGGCTTCAAGGCTTCAAAACGTTTTCATATCCAAAACCCTTCAAGAATGCTTTCAGCTTGAAAGTATATTTTGTTTGCCTTTGCTATGTATAAAATAGTAAATATAAAGTGGTAAATCAAATGTATAATATATGACTGGTGCACTAAGTTCTATGGTTCTTTTTAATTATTTTGTTCTCATCTTCTAAAAAGTAATCACAAAACATGTTCAACAACTTGGACTTCATTTACCATTTATGCCTCAATGGTCTAGCTAACTTGCTCGTAAATTAGAAATGAATATACAGTGAAAACTTTGGAATTGACTGCTTTTCCTGTAATTTAACACTAAAAATAGTGGGTGATTTTCACTGCCTCAGACAGGCTGGTGTGCATTTAATGGAATTTAAAGGGACAATAAAGTCAAAATTCATATAGAGCATGCAATTTTAAACAACTTTCATAGCAGAGCTCACCACTGATAACAATAAGAATAATGTGAAATACCAACCATGCTAGCCTTCTACAATGAGACCTCTTGTTGGCCTGTTCTGTGTAGGTCATTTTTTCAGCAGATTCCTTAAAAAGTTCCCCATCGTAATGAGGTAAAAGTGAGCCAGGAACCAAAGGTGCAGCAGTAATATTTGTCAGCTCTGTAAAAAACAACTCACATTTTAATTTTTTCAATTTTTGGCACTTTAAAGGCATATGAAACCCAAATGTTTTTCTTTCATGATTCAGATAGAACATGCAATTTTAAGCAACTTTCTATTTGACTTTTATTATCAATTTATCTTTGTTCACTTGGTATCTTTATTTGAAAAGCAATAATGTAAGCTTAACAGTCGGCCCATTTTTGGTTCAGCACCACCAATCAGCAAACACTACCCAGGTGCTGAACCAAAAATGGTCCGGCTCCTAAGCTTACATTCCTGTTTTTTTTTTGTTTGTTTTTTAAATAACGATACCAAAAGAACGAAGAAAAAATGATACTAGGAGTAAATTAGAAAGTTGCTTAAAATTGCATGTTCTATCTGAGTCATGAAAGAAAAAAATCCCTTTAAGTATGATGCACACTAAACATTATAAAAACAGTGCCTATAATTTGAAATTGAAATTGGAAAACAGAATTTTACAATTGATTCAAACTGAATACACTTCTTGCATTATACTAATAGAAAAGTAAATGAAAATGTAAGATTTTTAGAGTATTACAAAATCACTGTACAATGTATTAGTTATTTCTGCTTTTAAAAGAACCTCATACCCAAATGTTGAAGCACTTTAACCCTTAGAGTTCTAAGCACTTTCCCACCTGGGTGCTAAGGTTTTTTAAAGGTTTTTTTTATTTTATATTTGTAAAAATACTTTTTTTCAAAACTTTTTTATTTCCAATCCCCAATACTTACACTGTTGGAAAGGTTAGGCGATTACCTTTCCAACGGTGGGTCTTGGGGGTCTGTAGCTGCTTAGATTCCTGAGATACAGGCTTCTAAGCAGCATGCCCCCTGCTCCTATATTTAACATTGTTAATGTTAAAGGGACACTGAACCCAATTTTTTTATTTTGTGATTCAGATGGAGCATGCAATTTTAAGCAACCTATTATCAATTTTTCTTTGTTCTCTTGCTATCTTTATTTGAAAAAGAAGCTTATTTTTTTCAGAACTCTGGACAGCACTTTTTTATTGGTGGATGAATTTATCCACCAATCAGCAAGGACAACCCAGGTTGTTCACCAAAAATGGGCCGTCATCTAAACTTACATTCTTGCATTTCAAATAAAGATACTAAGAGAATGAAGAAAATTTGATAATAGGAGTAAATTAGAAAGTTGCTTAAAATTTCATGCTCTATCTGAATCGTGAAAGAAAAAATTTGGGATCAGTGTCCCTTTAATAATGTGTTTTACACGAGAGAAAAAAATTGGGTTCAGTGTCCCTTTAAATAAAGTTGTGCGGTGACGTCATCACGTCAGTGCGCGTGACGTCACCACGCATAACGTGAAGCCCCGGCGATGCCTGTCACTATGCAGGCCCGATCGCCAGGGTAGGAGCGGGTGGGAGCCCCCAGATCTCCCTCAAGGTGGGAGAGTGCTAATGACGGCTCTGAGCCGTCATTAGCACCAGAGTCGGAAACTCTGTGATGGCTCAGAGCCGTCATTAGCACTCAAGGGGTTAAAGTGATGCAGCATAACTGTAAAAAGCTGACTAGAAAATGTCACCTGAAAATCTCTAATACCTCAAAAATGTCACAGTAGCCACATCCCATTGTAAAGGAACTATAAGCAGCCAACCAAGATGCTGGTCCTGGGACTTGAAAGGTAGTGTGCATCATGTTATTTCCCTCTTAAAGGGACAGTCTGCACTAAAATTGTTATTGTTTAAAAAATAGATAATGCCTTTACTACCCATTCCCAAGCTTTGCACAACCAACATTGTTATATTAATATACTTTATAACATTTAAACCTCTAACTTTCTGCCTGTTTCAAAGGCTCTATTGACAGCCTCTTAATCACATGCTTTTGTATTTGCTTTTCACAACAGGAGACTGATAGTTCATGTGGGCTATGTAGATAGCATTGTGTTCATGCCCGAGAAGTTATTTAAGATTTAGCACAACACAGTACTAACTGCAAGTCAATAGATAATACATACAAAGTCATGTGATCAGGGGACTGTCAGAAGATGCTTAGATACAAGGTAATCACAAGGGTAAAAAGTATATTAATATAATTGTGTTGGTTATGCAAAACTGGGGAATGTTTAATAAAGGGATTATCTATCTTTTAAAAAAATAAAAATTCTATTGTAGACTGTCCCTTAAAGAAATTTTACTATAAAATCTTAAAAGATTTCAGTGAAATCTCATGAGATGACAGTAAAGAAAAATGTGACATCAGCATTGATGATGCTGATTGGCTGTTTTCTTTTTACAACATGCACCTGACAGTAGTTGAAGGAAAACTGTTCATAAAGCATAGAGGAGGGCCCTGTTTTATTTCTAGTATACAGCAAATATTAAAATTTAAACATTGATTATTATTATTTGAGTGTCAAATGTGCATATTCCAATGTCTAATGTGCACACTGATTATTTTTTGTATAAAGCTAATACTTCACCTGGATTGTCTGATTCGTTAAGGTAATCATCAGGCGTAAATCCAGCATCAAGCAAAGCTCTTCGACACGCGCTCCTTACAACTTCCTTAGTCAGCTCCCGGAAACTAGTTAAATGATTTGCTACCTGAAAGGTATCATTTCAAAAGTTTAAATTATAGACAGGCACCTGCAATACTTATAGTATATGAAATCTCCCTACATTTTGTTGATATTCTGTACAACAGACAACATTATTACTCAAAGGTATGCTTCAAAGTCTTCAACGCATGGTGCAAAATTAAAAGGGACATTCCATGATTTAAAAAGAACATGCAACATTAAAAAAACAACAAACTTTCCAATTAACTTCTGTTGTTAAATTTACCTCCTCCTTTTTATATTCTTTGTTGAAATGTAGTTCCTTTCCATGACAAAATACCTAGGTAAGCTAAGCAGTGTGCACGTCTTAAAGGGATATGAAACCCCCAAAAAATGTATTGGTCGTATTGATTCAGAGAGAACATACAATTTGAAACAAAATTCCAATTTACTTCTATTTTCAAATTTGCTTCATTCTCGTGGTATCCTTTGTTGAAGGAGCAGCAATGCACTACTGGGAGCTAGCTGAAGACATTGGGTGAGCCAATGACAAGAGACATATATGGGCAGCCACCAATCAGCAGTAAGCTCCCAGTAGTGCATTGCTGCTTATTTGCCTACCTATGTATGCATTTTAACAAAGGATACTAAGAGAACAAAGAAAATTAGATAATTTAAGTAAATGTGAACGTTTTTTAAAATTGGAATATCTGAATATATCTGAATATATTGCTCTGTCTGAATCATAAAAGAAAAATTTTGACTCTACTGTCTCTTTAAGTACAATATGGCAGCAGTGTTGCAAAAATGTTTGTAACAATGTTACCCAGAGTCATATACCATATATTGCACAAGGTACGCTCCTAATCATACTTAAAGGGACACTGAACCTAAATTTTTTCTTTTGTGATTCAGATAGAGCATGACATTTTAAGCACCTTTCTAATTTACTCCTATTATCAAATTTTCTTCATTCTCTTGGTATCTTTATTTGAAATGCAAGAATGTAAATTTAGATGCCGGCCCATTTTTGGTGAACAACCTGGGTTGTTCTTGCTGATTGGTGGATAAATTCATCCACCAATAAAAAAAAGTGCTGCCCCCGGTGCTGAACCAAAAAAAAGCTTAGATGCATTATTTTTCAAATAAAAATAGCAAGAGAACAAAGAAAAATTAATAAAAGGAGTAAATTAGAAAGTTGCTTAAAATTACATGCTCTTTCTGAATCACGAAAGAAAAAAAAATTGGGCTCAGTGTCCCTTTAAAGGGATATGAAACCCAAAATTTTTATTTCATGATTCAGCTAGAGCATGTAATTTTAAGCAACTTTCTAATTTACTTCTATTATCAATTTCTCTTTGTTCTGTTGAAAAGCAGGGATATATGCTTAGGAGCTGGCCCATTTCTGGAGCACTATATGGCAGCAGAGATGTATCTCTTCAACAAAGAATATAATGAGATCAAAGCAAATTTGATAATAGAAGTAAATTGGAAACTTTGTAAAAATTGTATGCTCTTTCCTTAATCACAAAAGAAAATTGTTGGGTTTCATATCCCTTTAAGTAAACTGTAATGGAAAGGAAATATGTTTTAACAAACTTATACCAAACTTAAAGGGACAGTGAACACAATAATTGTGATTGTTTAAAAAGATAGATAATGCCTATACCCATTCCCCAGCTTTGCACAAAAAACATGGTTATATTATTATACTTAACCTTTAAACCCCTAAATTTCTGTCTGTTTCTAAGTCATTAAAGACAGCCCCTTGATCACATGCTTTTGTATTTGCTTTTCACAACAGGGGACTGCTAAATCATGTGAGCCATATAGATAAAATTGAGCTCATGCCCATGGATTCTAACAACACAGCACTAATTGGCTTAAATACAAGTCAATAGATAAAGTCATGTGATCAGGGGGCCGTCAGAAGATGCTTAGAAACAAGGTAATCACAGAGGTAAAAAGTATATTAATATAACCATGTTTTCTGTGCAATACTGGGGAATGGGTAATAAAGGGATTATCTATCTTTTTAAACAATAAAACATTTTGTGTCGACTGCCCCTTTAAGAGGTAAATCTGGTAATCTAAGTAAACTAGAAAGTTTTTAAAATTGTACGCTCTCTCTGAATCATGAAAGTTTAATGCTATACACTGTAAAACATTTTTTTTTTTTTTAAATATCTGATTTTGGGCACTGTATATAAAATATATGTACATTTTAGTTGTTTTCAGCTGAATAAATCTATAGTTTCGTTTTCAGGCTTACAGATACTTGTCCGTTCTTCCAATGATGACTAATACTGTTAAAGTATTGTTGCTTTCCAGCCAATAATCCCTAACACCAATATTCCTGTATAAGGTATCAATTAGCTGTGCATATGAACCAGTGAGCACAAACACAGCTGTATGAGTCAGGCCATAATCACTCACATAACGGTATGAAATATGTTTGCCAGACAATAGACACTAATGTAGTGTTCTGCTTGTCAGCTAATGAGAACTATCTATGATTACTACTGGTTTCTAACTGAACACATGAGCGAGCCAATGACAATCGGTATATATATGCAGCCACCAATCAGTAGCTAGCACCCAGGTGCTTTGCTTCTCCTGAGCTTACCTAGATAAACCCTTCAACAAAGGATAACAAGAGATGGAAGCAAATTAAATAATAGAAGTAAATTGGAAAGTTGTTTAAAATTGTATGCTCTGTCGGAATCATGAATTTCTAATTATGACTTTACTGTGCCTTTAACCAATAAGGGGTAATTCTGTTACAGGTGTTGTACCTGACACACCATGAAAGCTCATCAAACTCCCTTTACCTATGCGTAAAATTGTGCTTGTCCCACGCTTCCCTAAAGAGGCCAAAAGCAAATGTTGTCACTTGAAAATGCTGCATATTAAATAGCTGGTTTAGGTAATTTGCAGCCTTTTCAAAACCTAGGTTACAGATTTTGCTTTTTCAACTCAGTCTAGAGAGTGTGGAACAAAGCCCAAACAAAGAGGTTGTTAAAGAGATAGAAATGTTACAATTGACACATGTATAGGTGCGCAAATGCTTCTAGTAAAACGTATTACTGTTCTTTGTCAGAATACGCACATATGCTGTGAGGGCCCGTACATCAGTATTCAAACTCAGAGAGCTAATGGTGGTGTGTATTGTGCCTGTGAAGACTTAAAGGGACAGTCTACACCAGAATTTTTATTGTTTAAAAGATGGATAATCCCTTTATTACCCATTCCCCAGTTTTGCATAACCAACAGTTATAATAATATACTTTTAACCTCTGTGATTATCTTGTATCTAAGCCTCTGCAAACTGCCCCTTTATTTCAGTTCTTTTGACAGACTTGCAGTCTAGCCAATCAGTGCCTGCTCCCAGATAACTTCACGTGCACGAGCACAGTGTTATCTATATGAAATACGTGAACTAACACCCTCTAGTGGTGTAAAACTGTTAAAATGCATTCTGAAAAGAGGTGGCCTTCAAGGTCTAAGAAATTAGCATGTGAACCTCCTAGGTTAAGCTTTCAACTAAGAATACCAAGAGAACAAAGCAAAATTGGTGATAAAAGTAAATTGGAAAATTGTTTAAAATTACATGCTCTATCTGAATCATGAAAGTTTATTTTGGCCTAGACTGTCCTTTTAATTTGTCTCATACAAGCCACTGCTGACTTTATGAGAAGGTGTAGTGTTTGAATACTGGTGCACCACCCTCACAGCATATGTGAGTATGCCACTGAAAAACAGTAATAACTTATTCTAGAAGCATATTTTCTTATCGAAGTATATTCCAAAAATTATTATATTTAAAATTGAAATACATCCATGCACATTTTAAGTTTGACCTTTGTATCCCTTTAATGTTCCCTTAAAGGGACAGTCAAATTAAAAAAAAAAGTTTCATGTTTTAGATAGGGCATGTAATTTTAAACAACTTTCCAATGTACTTGTATCACCAATTTTGCTATCTTCTCTTGGTATTCTTAGTTGAAAGCTAAACCTAGGAACGCTCATATGATGATTTCTAAGCCCTTGAAGGCCGCCTCTTATCACATGCTTTTTTATTTGCTTTTCACTACAGGGGAGAGCTAGTTCATGTGAGCCATATCGATAACATTGTGATCACGCCCGTGGATTGTGGCAGACACTGCACTAATTGGCTAAAATGAAAGTCAATAGATAATAAATAAAATGTCATGTGATCAGGGGGCTGTCAGATGATGCTAAGATACAAGGTAATCAAAGAGGTAAAAAGTATATTAAAGTGAATGTAAATTTTGATGCTAAAGTGCCCGTTTTTTAAAAATTAGATTAACAACAGGGGCACTTTAATTCATCAAAATTGACATTTCACTCCTGTTGTGAAAAAAAACTTACCTTTTAAACTTGACAGCAGCTCCAGCTTCCTCCGGTCGCCGCAAGCCATTTCTGACTTCAGAAATGATGGATAGGTCATCCTCCAATCACGGCTTCCCCACCGGGGGAATCAGTGTCTGATTCAACACTGTGATTGGAGGAAGCCGGATTCCTCATTTTAGACCCAGGAAGAGGCTTTGCAACGGGTGGAGGAAGCTGGAGCTGCTTTCAAGATTAAAAGGTAGGGGTTTTTTTTACAACAGGAGTGAAATGTAAATTTTGATGAATTAAAGTCCCCCTGTTTTTAATCAAATTTTTAAAACCGGGCACTTTAGCATCAAAATTTACATTCACTTTAATATAGCTGTGTTGGTTATGCAAAACTGGGGAATGAGTAATAAAGGGATTATCTATCTTTTAAAACTACAAAAATTCTGGTGTTGACTGTCCCTTTAATGCTTTTATGCATGAACATGGTAAGTCCTACTAAATAACCAGCACTGGCAGTAAGGCAATTCCCTGGATAGCTTTACTTATTTACATTATATTTATATAATAATTAAGTTCCCCATAAAAAAGAAAGTTCTCAACCACTGAATCTAGGGATATAAGTTAAACAAGTATCATTTACAAATGAAAGGCTTATATTATTAAAGGAAATATCTGTTTATTATATAAAGGCAAGACATGTGCAATACAAAGTAAGAAGCAAGAAAGAAAAGTCAGCGCTAGGCACAGATATATAGTTAATAGCCACTTCAAATCCACCTCCCTTTAAGTGAATCCAATTAAACAAACAAAATGGCAAAGAATAGGAAGGCGCTAGAAAGCCAAATATAAAAAACACATTTATTCAGTCACTGCAAATAGTGATTCAAATAAAATAGGGACGTCTCCCCTGAAAACAACAATACACTGATAAAATGAGTGTGTAGCTAAAACCTTCCTAATACCACCTTTTGAAAAGGATATAAAAAGTCGTAGATTAAAAAATTAAAGTCCATTAGCGTCACATTCACTGTCAGAATGGTCAAAGTATACACAGTCACCTTTGAACATTCTGACAGTGAATGTGACGCTAATGGACTTGAACTTTTTAATCTATGACTTTTTATATCCTTTTCAAAAGGTGGTATTAGGAAGGTTTTATCTACACACTCATTTTATCAGTGTATTGTTGTTTTCAGGGGAGACGTCCGTATTGTATTTGAATCAGTATTTGCAGTGACTGAATAAATGTGTTTTTTATATTTGGCTTTCTAGCGCCATCCTATTCTTTGCCATTTTATATGTGCAATACAAAAGACCTATTGTAGTATGCATACATGAGTAATAGCAATATTGTATGTGTTTAGTCTGCAATATGTATTAGAAATGAGGGTATTAAAAAATGCACACTACCTCTTCCATTTGTTTAAATTGTTTGCTTATAAATTCCTCCAAAGTGTATGTGTATCCTTTTTCAATGCGGCAAAGGCCCATATCACCAATTCGATAACACATTTCTTGAACGTGGATGATGGCAGGGCGCAAGTCCTTAATACAAAGAAAAAAGAGGGGTTAGGTTAATAGTTTTATTAAATTCTTATGAAACAATCTACACTGAAAGGGACACTGAACCCAAATTTTCTCTTTCGTGATTCAGATAGAGCATGCAATTTTAAGCAACTTTCTAATTTACTCCTATTATCATTTTTTCTTCGTTCTCTTGCTATCTTTATTTGAAAAATAATGCATCTAAGCTTTTTCTTGGTTCAGAACTCTGGACAGCACTTTGTTATTGGTGGATGAATTTATCCACCAATCAGCAAGGACAACCCAGGTTGTTCACCAAAAATGGGCCAGCATCTAAACTTACATTCTTGCATTTCAAATAACGATACCAAGAGAATAAAGAAAATGTGATAATAGGAGTAAATTAAAAAAAAAAATTTCGGTTCAGTAGAACTCAAATTGAATTACCCATCACATTTTTAATTATGGGTACTAAAAGTACTTTTTACTCCAGATTTTTAGAAGCCGTGCACAAACCTGATGAGCACAAAAAGCCAAACTTTGAATATCAAGCGCGCGATAACCTATTCCCCCATAGAAGTTAATGGATCTGGGCTGCATCCATGCACTCTGCTGAATAGCATTGACAGTCTGTTGAATCCAACTAGTGAGCCTTTTGTGACTGGATGCCACATGCAGACCAGATCATGATGTCATCAGTAGGGTGAGCTTGGCCGCCATTTCAAAGTGGCCAGAAACAATATTCATTTTAAAATAACTTTTTTACTGTTCCTGCTGCATGATATAGAAAGGGTGCAGGAGGCTATTTGCAGCTTAATCTAAGGTAAGACTTTAAGATGACCACGGTGTAGAATGTCCCTTTAAACAATTATGTAATTATATAGACAGAATTTTGTAAACCAGGTAGCGTTTACTCTAAATGAATCAACATACAGATATAAATTGCAATGTTTGGATACATACTGCATTAACGATGAACAGGTTCTCTTGAAGAGCTTTGCGGCATTCGCAGATTTTCTTTGTGCGAACATTTTTCCTCCATACAGTAAACGCTTTCCATTTTCGAAAGTGTGAAAAAATCGGAATTTGTTTTAATGCTTTGTGGTAAAGATATTCCTGTTTCCATCTTTCAAGCTCAAGAAATAAAACTTCTCCATCCGACATATGGGTGACACCTTTTTCACTTATAGTGTAGTACTCATTTTTATTGATGTTTTCATATTTTACAATTCTAGAAAGAAGAATGGAAAAGTATTTTAGATAAGTTATTAGTTATTTAATTTCCCATAAAAAGTTTAATTATTCATAGATAAAATACAACTCTTAAAGGACCAGTAAATACAGTAGATTTGCATAATCAACAAATGTCTGAACTTCAAATGAGTAGTAGATTTTTTTTCTGACAAATTTTAATGTTATGTGTATTTCCACTCATCCTGTATCATGTGACAGCCAACAGCCAATCACAAATGCATATATGTATTTTCTGTGAATTCTTGCACATGCTCAGTAGTAGCTGGTGACTCAAAAAGTCTAAATATAAAAAGACTGTGCACATTTTGTTAATTGAAATTAAATTGGAAAGTTGTTTAAAATTGCTGCTCTAATCATTAAAGCAGTGCTTTCCAAACTGTGTTTCGTAACACATTAGTGTGTTGGGGGCAGTGTGTAGGTGTGTGTTTTTTTTTTGGTTTCCGACTTTCCGCCTGCCTGCTACACATTTCACGTGGTTGACACATGATTGATACCTAGTGGGTCACAGATTATCTTAACATTTGGCGCTGCTTAGCGGGAACTGAAACTATTCCCATTGGCGGCTTTGGTGGAACATTGGCTCCTGACTGCACGTGTAGTCTCCTCAATCGGCTCGTGACTGCATGTGTAGTCAGTGAGTGGGCAGCAGTGTATTTGCAGCGTGGGCAGTAGTCAGTCGGAATCGCAGAGCTCTGAGGACGGCAGCTTAAACGCTGAGCTGAAGTCAGAAGAAGTCAAAGGGGCCTATGTATCAAAGGTCTTGCGGACCTGATCCGACAGCACGGATCAGGTCCTCAAGACCTCGCTGAATGCGGAGAGCAATACGCTCTCCGTATTCAGCATTGCACCAGCAGCTCACTAGAGCTGCTGATGCAACGCCGCCCCCTGAAGACTCGCGGCCAATGGGCCGCCAGCAGGGAGGTGTCAATCAACCCGATCGTACTCAATCGGGTTGAATTGTGGCGATTCCTGTCCGCCAGCTCAGAGCAGGTGGACAGGGTTATGGAGCAGCGGCCTTTATAAATGGGCCTCCATGTGTTTTTGTCTTTTTGAAGCTAGCTCCCAGTAGTGCATTGCTGCTCCTGCTCTTGATATATGGATAGGAAGTGGAAGCTTAAAAATGCTTGATGATGAAATGCGAGCGTCTTTATCTAATATTCCACTAAATATTCAGAAACTGTGTTCATCCCATCAACCTCATACATCCCATTAAAATAGTAGGTAGCTATTGGTGGTATTAAACTTTTTTTAATTCTTGCACATACATACTATTACTTGTATATACATTTTGCTATTATATAATTTATGTATGTGTCCGTATCTCTTAAAACAAATTAGTTTAACCTCCTGTTTGCTAGTGCAACTGAATTACTGTGTCACGAAATGATGTAGGTCTAAAAAGTGTGTCACCAACATGAAAAGTTTGGAAATCTCTGCATTAATGTTTAATTTTGACCTGAGTGTCCCTTTGACTGCATTATTTATTTTACCTGTTTTTTATGTAACCTAAAGGGACATGAAGCACTAAATAAATGTCATGTACCTTGATCTAATCATGGGTGCTGCCATTTTGTTACGTAGGTTACACTGTAGGTATCTGAAGGAGAGTTGCTGCACATGTTCAAATGCATCAGCTCTGGAATGTAGTAATAGACAGATTTCAACATACCGGCACCCATGACTAGAGGGAGTTGGGGAATAACCTCAATACTGTGCTTATAAAATGTACTTAGTGTTTAATGTGACTCGGGGGAAAAACTTAGTTTTCCGATTTAAAGAGACATTAATAATGTCTCTTTAAATCGGAAAACTAAGTTTTTCCCCCGAGAGGCTGGGGTATATTCTGTGAAATTCATCATCTTGATCCTTTCACTTAAAGCACAGTAATTGATTGATTAGTGCTGAAGATTATTTATATATTTGTCCTAAATGGGATAAAATAAATAACACTCAAAAGAGTTTTAAGAGATGTGCCCCTGGGGTGCAAAATAATGCAAGATTTGCTAATAAAGTCACAGTTCGTAATTATTTTAAAACATTTTAACAGAGCTTAAATAATTTAATATAGTTAACCCCTTAAGCCAATTAAGTACTTTATCCAGCATACTGTGTTGACGTAGTAGCTACATCCAACACTCCGGCGCATTTTGCGATCCCTGTTGTCGGCTTAGACAGCGGAAACTGCAGCCAGGGGCAGAAGGCATCTGCCTTTATATAGTAAGGAAACACTGATCATTCTCCCTTTAACATATGAAGGCAGATTGCAGATACAGCTTACGGTGATGCAATGGTTGTTGTGGAAGGGAAGGAGGGAGACGGTTGGGCGGCGCATCACGAGTGGGGGTAGATGAGGAGGATTCCCTATGCTACAGAAAAAAGATAAGGTGAGGGATGGATGGGCCCATACATTACAAAAAAGGGCTATGGATGATTGCTTGGAAGGGGGAGGGGGGATCCCCATACTAAAGAAAACCATATAATATTACACCACCTTCAAATATTCCAGGCAGTTAAAGGGTTAATCAGTTAGCTGTTAAGGGTAATATTTGCTGTAGTGTAGGATTTACCCTCCCACCTGACTCATCCCACCACCTGACATCTACCTGATCCCTCTCAAACAACTTTGTTCGCTCTCCCCCACCACTGGTCACCATCATCTTAGGTAAAATCAGCCAGTCTGACCGTATTCAGTTTAGGGCTTTTTTGTTGTTGTTTAATATTTAAGTAGTTTATTTATATTTTCTGTAGTGTAGGGTTCCTTCCTCACCCTCGCAACTCCCTGATCCCCTCCAAAAAGCTCTCTAACTCTCCCTCTTCGACTGTTTCCCACCATCTTTGTTACTGGCAGCTAGCCTGCCACTAACAAATTAGTGTGTTTTTATTTAATTTTTTATTATTTATTTATAATATTTTTTCTATAGTGTAGATATCCTCTTCACCCTCCCCCCTCTATGTGATTTCTATAGTGTAGGGACCCACATCCTTCTCCAACCTATATATTTATTTTTTCAGTAGCGTAGGGACCCGTCTCTCCCTCTCCTTTTCAAATCCTTTTGTGCCTTAGTATAGGGCAGTGTTTCTCAACTTCAGTCTTCAAGAACCCCTAAGAGACCTGATTTTCCTGATTTTATTTGTTCAGGGTTATAAGAGACTACACTTGGATGCAGTATAATTTAAAGCAAAACCGCTCCTGAAATAGAAGAGGCTTAGTATTCTATTCTACCCAAACGCTAAATTAGATAGGGAAAGATAAAATTAAGAAAGCTCCCATTATAGAAGGAGCTTAGTCGATCAGGGATAGAAATTTCTGTACACTAACATAACGCTATGCAATTGTAATAATTTTTTCCCCTACATGAAGGATTATTTTAATCCTTCTCACTAATTATTTTTATTTTCCGTTTGTAGAGGTCGTGTTTTTAACTGTATGATTGTGAGTATTATTGATTTTGTTAATAAATAATAGGAATGGTTGAATATATGATAACAATTTATGAACATTAATAAATACATTGTCATAATTTGAATTCATTTTGGGCTACAGCATTTTTTTGTTGCCTCTTGTTGCGACTCATTTTTCTGATTTTTATGATATCTGAACTAGAGAACAGGTGAAATAATTAGCTGATTGATTAAGATATCATGGAAATGTGTCCTGTATGGTTTTTATTGAGGACTGGAGTTGAGAAACACTGGTGTATGAAACCCCGACCCTCCCTCCCCCATGCAGTGCTGGGCCGCCCACCTGCCTCTCTCCTTCCCTCCCACACCTCCCACTGACAGCAACTGATGATTGTTACAGACAGCAACACAGCCCGTGTTGCTGTCTGTAACGATCAGACAACCTGGCTTCAGTTATTGGTTATTGATTGAGTTTGCCAATTTAAAGCAGGCCTTTAAAGGAACATGGAAGCCTAAATTATATTTTTATGATTTAGCTATAGAATACAATTGACTTCAAATCTGCTTCCATATCATCATATTCTTTGTTAAACCTTAGATGCTTCCATGAGAGCATACTAAGGTAGGCTCAGGAGCATCCACGTGTTTTGAGCACTACATGTATAACTTTGTTACTACAATTCAAATAAAAACTTGATTCTGCTTAGAGTTATGTAAATACACACCAACATAAATGTTAGAGAGAATAGTTGAATCAAAAATGTAAAAATGGGTGTGCACTTAAAATTAAAAATAAAATACCAATAATACATAAATAAATATACTATGCAAATAAATATGCACATGCAAAAATAACACCAAACTGTCCCACAGCCTGCAGGTTTGTCACGGAATGGGAGGTATGGCCCACTAAGTCACCCACAACCCTTAGGTGTCCTGGTGTTCTGGGACTAGCTCAGCCCCACCCATGACCTACCCTTACATGCTATGACCCACCCAGAAAAACCCACAGGACCATCCCTCTGTAACTTTGTTCCTCCGATGCTGGAAGGGCATCCGCAGCTTGATAAATGGATCCCTAAGTGTCAATGTAAAATCCACATGCAAAAATAACACCAAACTGTCCCACAGCCTGCAGGTTTGTCACGGAATGGGAGGTATGGCCCACTAAGTCACCCACAACCCTTAGGTGTCCTGGTGTTCTGGGACTAGAAAACGGGATTAGTGATCACAGCGCCAAAAAGGCTAAAAGGTATGTATACACAAACGTATAGGAGGACTAGATAGATTTTATAGATTTTATTCGATACAGAATGGTATAAAAACAATGCTGGTTTGAATAATAAAAAACGGTAAATCTGATTCTCTTCTTGGAGGTTTAAAAAGGCAAATTAGCCGGCTACTAGAGACAATTGTTACATTAACTCTGCTGGCAACAATGTTAAAATAACTCAAAATAATACTTAAAAATAATACAACATAGTACCTAAAAACAGCCGTTCAATTAGACCCTGTCCCAAAAAGGATTGGGTGGACTAGGGTATAATTATCTTTTAGTGGGCACGGTCAGAATTCACTATTGATTCAAACCTTTGAATAATGGCAGCAATTTTTATTGGTGACACTATTTAAAAGGCTATAGAGCTGATAAATAAAGTGCTAAAAAATGGAGCACAGTAGATGTCAGTGAAGCTATGGATCCATAACTATAAATTGGTCGCAGTAAAGATTAAAAAATGAGAGTGCTTGACAGAAGCCGCACTCTAATTGGAATCTATGACAATGACCCCTGGCTACAAGGGTTGCTGCGATACCGAAGAAAGTAGAATATATAACACAAGGAGGTGAGTGTAAACTACAGAGAAATATCAAATAGCAATACAAAATAATAATAACAGGGGTAACACAGATCTGTACAATAGTGGGATCGTGAAACAAGTGTGTGCAACAATTATGTGCAAATGCAAAAATTCAAAAATCAAAAATTCAAAAATCAAAAATGCTAACAATAATACCACATTCTTGTGCAATAATAAAAGGTACAAAAGTAAAAAATGTGCAAAGAGGAAAAATGGTGACAAGGAGCACTGCTGGGTGGAACAAAAATATGTGCTTGAGCAATGTCAGTGAAAAATCTGTGCATTAACGCTAGGAAAATCCAGATAAACTCCTGCTGTTGTTTAGAAAAGCTCCTGCTGTTGTAAGGAAAAATTTTTTTTTGAAAATTAAAACGTTCGTGGTGGCTAAGTATGTTAGTGAAAAAATATATAAACAACCTCAAAATCCAAAATAAACCAAAAAGTCAGTTAAAGCAAAAATTATTCCACTGTGAGTTTTATTCCCTGTGAAAAAAGTTTTTTTGATTGCTGAAGAAGGATCGTCCAAAGGAATCCTTTGGGGAACTCAGCTGGGTCTGTAAAATATCGATGATCCCTAAAATCAAGAATAAAACATAGTGTAGCAGAATTTTTAAAAAAAAGAATAATCAGAAAGATGCTTACCAATGGGCTGTCTACGCGTTTCGGTCCTTACAAGACCTTTTTCAAGACTGATTCACTGGTAAGCTGAGCATCTTTATATAGGCCTACTGATATTGTGACCGGAAATTGCTTAGTCTACTTCCGGTTTTCCGCTATTAACTCTTAGATTTTTATTTGAAGTATCTGTTTATTTATTAGGCAGTTAGTGTATTCATTTCAGTTGGTTGATAATATTATATATATCCTTAATACTCAGTGGCATTTTGTTTTATTCACATCGATATCCTGATGTCACGTCCGGTTGATCATACCAGGTGTAAACAAGCCCGGTGTTACTTCCGGTTGTTTATTAGTTGCTAAGGGCGAACATGGTGACACTTCCGGTTGTTATTTGAGTTGTCTAGAAATTGTTACATTTCTACTTTATGCTAGAACATAGTTTATCGAGTAAACCAGTAATAGCGTAATCGTGGTTATCTCCTTAAAGGGACCCAAAAAAACAACATAATTTATTAATACAAAATACACTTACGGGATTACAACAAAACCTTTTTTTAAAAAAGACTTTTGTTATAATAGAAAAAACGAAAACGAAAAAACATAAAAGTATTAAAAATATAAAAAATCAATAAAACATAAACCAAACCAATCATATGTCAGAGATTTCAGGGATCTAGCCTGAATATTACCATAATGCGCTTAGTAGCATCGGATATTAGTTTTACAAATAGATGAAAAATGAGACCCAATGGGTCTTAAAAAACGGTGGCGAAAAGGGGAACTTTATCTTGCCTATGATTTTTGCGTCTCCAGATCACATTGTGGTGGTGTTGTTAAACAAACTGGTCCGCAAACAAAGATATAATATCCTTCGTTAATAAACATCTAAAATTATAATGATATTAATTGTAGTACAACTTCTTTATTTCACTCACTCTATCATTTTCAGGTAGAGTCCATTTATTTACGGAACGTCAGTGCTCTCAGTCTAGTTCTTGAGTTGTTTTATGGCTCTAGTTGTTGTTTTATGGTTGTAAGAACCTATCTAACTTGTGTACAGAGATCACAATCAGGAGATTAGTTCTTATCTCAGATAGTTGTTACTCCTTAGAGAACATCAGTTCTGATCTATGGCTAAAGATGGTATAGCCAATAAAACCTTATATCTCCATAATTATTGGAGATTTGTTGCCCTAGTTTCTGAGATTGAATTTCGAGGGTTTCAAAAGTGGCTAAGTGGTTGCATTCTCTATCTATGCGTAAATAATCTTAGATTCTAGATGGTAATGTTGTTCTTAGTGGGATTAAAGTGCTAGACTGATATTTTTGTTTGGAGGGCCGTTAATTAGCAGTCAGATCATGATTCTATAAGTTGTGTCATGTACTTAAAATATTTGTCTTAGTAAAGGTTAATGTAAATTCAATTCCGTAGTGTGGTTGATGGTCATTTCAATCTTACGAGTTCTGATTTATAGGTGAGGTTCTCGAGGTGGTTTCAGTGTGGTATTATATATGAGAGGGGAACAAAAAGTCATAATCTGGTATTGATTGCATCTGATCACATAGGTTAACTCAGTTATATAGATAAGTCAGGTCCTCTCTGTTATTCAGACCTTTCGGATGAAGGCAGTCCATTAGAAAGATCCATTTGGATTCAGCTTTGAGGAGGGTCTTTTCAAAATCCCGCAGGAACATTCTATGAGGTAGATGACACAAAGCTTGGTTGTGTATAAGAAAACAGGAAATCTGAAAAACAGACTAGCACCAAGCCTGCTAAAAAAGAAAAAACCTAGCATACAAAGTCTACAAGGAGAACCAATTAAAGGTTTCTTCCCGTGCCTAAGCTGCAAAGCCTGTAAAAGAGGAACTAAAACAAAGAAGTTTAAATCAACGCAGACTGGAGAAGAATTTAAGATCAAGGACCTCATCAGATGTCAAGATACAGGCATCATCTACCTCATAGAATGTTCCTGCGGCCTTCAGTATATCGGCCAGACTTCAAGAAGCCTCAGAGACAGGTTAAGAGAGCATATTCGTCTAATAGAAAAAAAGGACAAAGACACGATTCTTTACAAACATTTTGACACCAAACATAATGGCAAAACACAAGAGATGAAATTTATGGGCATACAGAAAGTGATAAGAAATTGGAGAGGAGGGGATTTTGAAAAGACCCTCCTCAAAGCTGAATCCAAATGGATCTTTCTAATGGACTGCCTTCATCCGAAAGGTCTGAATAACAGAGAGGACCTGACTTATCTATATAACTGAGTTAACCTATGTGATCAGATGCAATCAATACCAGACTATACGATTATGACTTTTTGTTCCCCTCTCATATATAATACCACACTGAAACCACCTCGAGAACCTCACCTATAAATCAGAACTCGTAAGATTGAAATGACCATCAACCACACTACGGAATTGAATTTACATTAACCTTTACTAAGACAAATATTTTAAGTACATGACACAACTTATAGAATCATGATCTGACTGCTAATTAACGGCCCTCCAAACAAAAATATCAGTCTAGCACTTTAATCCCACTAAGAACAACATTACCATCTAGAATCTAAGATTATTTACGCATAGATAGAGAATGCAACCACTTAGCCACTTTTGAAACCCTCGAAATTCAATCTCAGAAACTAGGGCAACAAATCTCCAATAATTATGGAGATATAAGGTTTTATTGGCTATACCATCTTTAGCCATAGATCAGAACTGATGTTCTCTAAGGAGTAACAACTATCTGAGATAAGAACTAATCTCCTGATTGTGATCTCTGTACACAAGTTAGATAGGTTCTTACAACCATAAAACAACAACTAGAGCCATAAAAACAACTCAAGAACTAGACTGAGAGCACTGACGTTCCGTAAATAAATGGACTCTACCTGAAAATGATAGAGTGAGTGAAATAAAGAAGTTGTACTACAATTAATATCATTATAATTTTAGATGTTTATTAACGAAGGATATTATATCTTTGTTTGCGGACCAGTTTGTTTAACAACACCACCACAATGTGATCTGGAGACGCATAAATCATAGGCAAGATAAAGTTCCCCTTTTCGCCACCGTTTTTTAAGACCCATTGGGTCTCATTTTTCATCTATTTGTAAAACTAATATCCGATGCTACTAAGCGCATTATGGTAATATTCAGGCTAGATCCCTGAAATCTCTGACATATGATTGGTTTGGTTTATGTTTTATTGATTTTTTATATTTTTAATACTTTTATGTTTTTTCGTTTTCGTTTTTTTCTATTATAAGAAAAGTCTTTTTAAAAAAAATGTTTTCTTGTAATCCCGTAAGTGTATTTTGTATTAATAAATTATGTTGTTTTTTTTGGGTCCCTTTAAGGACATAACCACGATTACGCTATTACTGGTTTACTCGATAAACTATGTTCTAGCATAAAGTAGAAATGTAACAATTTCTAGACAACTCAAATAACAACCGGAAGTGTCACCATGTTCGCCCTTAGCAACTAATAAACAACCGGAAGTAACACCGGGCTTGTTTACACCTGGTATGATCAACCGGAAGTGACATCAGGATATCGATGTGAATAAAACAAAATGCCACTGAGTATTAAGGATATATATAATATTATCAACCAACTGAAATGAATACACTAACTGCCTAATAAATAAACAGATACTTCAAATAAAAATCTAAGAGTTAATATTAATAGCGGAAAACCGGAAGTAGACTAAGCAATTTCCGGTCACAATATCAGTAGGCCTATATAAAGATGCTCAGCTTACCAGTGAATCAGTCTTGAAAAAGGTCTTGTAAGGACCGAAACGCGTAGACAGCCCATTGGTAAGCATCTTTCTGATTATTCTTTTTTTAAAAATTCTGCTACACTATGTTTTATTCTTGATTTTAGGGATCATCGATATTTTACAGACCCAGCTGAGTTCCCCAAAGGATTCCTTTGGACGATCCTTCTTCAGCAATCAAAAAACTTTTTTCACAGGGAATAAAACTCACAGTGGAATAATTTTTGCTTTAACTGACTTTTTGGTTTATTTTGGATTTTGAGGTTGTTTATATATTTTTTCACTAACATACTTAGCCACCACGAACGTTTTAATTTTCAAAAATTTTTTTTCCTTACAACAGCAGGAGCTTTTCTAAACAACAGCAGGAGTTTATCTGGATTTTCCTAGCGTTAATGCACAGATTTTTCACTGACATTGCTCAAGCACATATTTTTGTTCCTCCCAGCAGTGCTCCTTGTCACCATTTTTCCTCTTTGCACATTTTTTACTTTTTTACCTTTTATTATTGCACAAGAATGTGGTATTATTGTTAGCATTTTTGATTTTTGAATTTTTGATTTTTGAATTTTTGCATTTGCACATAATTGTTGCACACACTTGTTTCACGATCCCACTATTGTACAGATCTGTGTTACCCCTGTTATTATTATTTTGCATTGCTATTTGGTATTTCTCTGTAGTTTACACTCACCTCCTTGTGTTATATATTCTACTTTCTTCGGTATCGCAGCAACCCTTGTAGCCAGGGGTCATTGTCATAGATTCCAATTAGAGTGCGGCTTCTGTCAAGCACTCTCATTTTTTAATCTTTACTGCGACCAATTTATAGTTATGGATCCATAGCTTCACTGACATCTACTGTGCTCCATTTTTTAGCACTTTATTTATCAGCTCTATAGCCTTTTAAATAGTGTCACCAATAAAAATTGCTGCCATTATTCAAAGGTTTGAATCAATAGTGAATTCTGACCGTGCCCACTAAAAGATAATTATACCCTAGTCCACCCAATCCTTTTTGGGACAGGGTCTAATTGAACGGCTGTTTTTAGGTACTATGTTGTATTATTTTGAGTTATTTTAACATTGTTGCCAGCGGAGTTAATGTAACAATTTTCTCTAGTAGCCGGCTAATTTGCCTTTTTAAACCTCCAAGAAGAGAATCAGATTTACCGTTTTTTATTATTCAAACCAGCATTGTTTTTATACCATTCTGTATCGAATAAAATCTATAAAATCTATCTAGTCCTCCTATACGTTTGTGTGTACATACCTTTTAGCCTTTTTGGCGCTGTGATCACTAATCCCGTTTTTTAGTCTCTGTTCTTTTGAGGGGACTGGTTAGACCCCTTTTGTGATTCACAGCTTAAGGTATATCTTAGCGCTGATATATCATATTACTCTATGTTCTGGGACTAGCTCAGCCCCACCCATGACCTACCCTTACATGCTATGACCCACCCAGAAAAACCCACAGGACCATCCCTCTGTAACTTTGTTCCTCCGATGCTGGAAGGGCATCCGCAGCTTGATAAATGGAACCCTAAGTGTCAATGTAAAATCCACTTAACGACTGACAGAAAAAGCACATTTTGATACTGACCTTAAGTTATATGGGTCATAATCAATTGAAGACTTGGGAACTGCAGGAGTCATATAAAGGAATCCTAAGCTCTTACTTTCTTTTATAATTTTGATGATATCTAAAGGATTTCTGATATCTGCCTTAATGACATTCTCTGCAGTCTCAAAAGAATATGATGGTGGAGAGGAAAGTCGTCTTTTTGAGCTTGTTCTTGGTAGAATGGTACGTGGTTGTTTTGGAGGTGTAGGAGATATAGTTCTACTGTAGTCCAACTGTGTCTAAAAGACAATGGAGAAAGGGTTAAAGGACCACTCAATGAAGTAGATTACATAATTAACAAGTGCATAATAAAAAGATGATGCACTTCAAATGAGCAGTAGAATTTTTTCTGACAAATTTATTTTTTCTCCCATTTTCCGCCCCCTGAATCCTGTGACAGACATCAGCCAATCACAGACTAGTATACGTATACCCTGTGACCTTGTGCAAATGCTCAGTAGAATCTTGTTACCCAGAAAGTGTGAACATAAAAAACTGTGCAAAATTTAATAATGGAAGTAAATTGGAAATTGTCTTAAAACTGCTGCTCTATCTGAATCATAAAAGTTTATTTTGACTTCAGTGTCCATTTAATAAAAATTATTCACTTGCTCTGATAAGCTTATACAAAAATTTTCTTGTAGAACGTTACTTTGTGAAAAATGGTTAAAGGGACACTGAACCCAAATTTTTTCTTTCCTGGTTCACATAGACCATGCAATTTTAAGCAACTTTCTAATTTACCTCCTATTTTCAAGTTTTATTCGTTCTCTTTCTATCTTTACTTGAAAAAGAAGGCATCTAAGCTAAGGAGCCAGCATTTTTTGGGTTCAGAATCATAGACAGCACTTGTTAATTGGTGCTGTCCAATCAACAAGGACAACCCAGGTTGTTCACCAAAAATGGGCCGGCATCTAAACTGACATTCTTGCTTTTCAAATAAACATACCAAGAGAATGAAGAAAAATTGATAAAAGGAGTAAATTAGAAAGTTGCTTAAAATTGCAAGCTCTATCTGAATCACAAAAGAAAAAATTTGGGTTCAGTGTCCCTTTTAAATGGACATAAAACTCCTATTTTACTACTATGTATTTTTAGATTAAAAACATGAGATGTAAAGTTCTCTTTTTGCAGCACAGTCAGTTCACAATGCCTTAGTTCATAAAATGGCTACACTTTGTCAAACCAATAAAGAAGCAGGACACCTGTACATTGTGAATTGTTAGCCACGCCCCCATGGTAAAGATTGGAATGGATAGAGAAATGTCTGCAGAAAACAAAATTTATGCTTAACTGATAAATGTATTTCTTTCTTGACATGGTGAGTCCACAGATTATCATTAATTACTGTTGGGAATATCACTCCTGGCCAGCAGGAGGAGGCAAAGAGCACCACAGCAAAGCTGTTAAATATAACTTCCCGACCCATAATTCCCGACTCATTCGACCAAAGGGAAAGAAGATAAAGAAAGCAACACAAGGTGCAGAGGTGGCTTGAGGTTTATATAACAAAAACTGTCTGAAAAACAGGGTGGGCCGTGGACTTACCGTGTCAAGAAAAAAGAAATTTATCAGGTAAGCATAAATTCTGCTTTCTTTCTAATGACACGGTGAGTCCACGGATCATCATCAATTACTGTTGGAAATCAATACCCAAACTAGAGGACACAGATGATTAGGGAGGGACAAGACAGGTAACATAAACAGAAGGCACCACTGCTTGAAGAACCTTTCTCCCAAAGGAAGCCTCGGCCGAGGCAAAAGTATCAAACTTATAGAATTTGGAAAAAGTATGCAAAGATGACCAATTCGCAGCCCTTGCAAATCTGCTCTACAGAAGCTTCATTTTTGAAAGCCCTGGAAGAAGAGACAGTCCTTGTGGAATGAGCTGTGATCTTCTCAGGAGGTTGCTGACCAGCAGTCTCATAGGCCAAACAAATTATACTTTTTAATCAGAGTGAAAGAGAAGTAGCCGTAGCTCTCTGACCCTTGCATTTCCCAGAGAAACAGACAAACAAAGCAGAAGACTGGCGAAAATCCTTAGTTGCCCCTTAGTTGCCTGTAAGTAGAATTTCAATGCACGCTTCTTATGAGAAGAAGGATTAGGACACAAGGAAGGAACAACAATTTCCTGATTAATATTCCTATCCAAAACAACCTTGGGAAGGAAACCTAACTTAGTAGGTAGAACCACCTTATCAGAATGAAAAGATAAGGTAAGAGGAATCATACTGTAACGCAGAGAGCTCAGAAACTCTACGAGCAGAAAAAATGGCAACAAGAAACAAAACCTTCCAAGATAACATCTTAATATCTAAGGAATGCATAGGCCTCAAACAGAGCCTACTGAAGGACTTTAGGAACAAGGTTAAGACTCCAGGGAGGAGTAACAGGTTTAAACACAGGCCTGATTCTGACAAGGCCTGACAAAAGGATTGTACATCTGGTACATCTGCCAGAGGCTTATGCAATAAAATAGACAAGGCAGATATTTGACCCTTCAAGGTACTCGCTGACAAACCCTTTCTCCAGACCCTCCTGGAGAAAGGACAAACTCCTGGGAATCCTGACTTTACTCCACGAAAAAACCTTTGGATTCACACCAGTACAGATAATTACTCCATATTTTATGGTAAATCCTTCTAGTCACAGGCTTACGAGCCTGAATCAAGGTCTCAAAGACCGATTCCGGGAAACCCTCACTTAGACCAAAACTAAGCGTTCAATCTCCAAGCAGTCAGCTTCAGAGAAATGAGATTTGGATGAAGGAAGGGACCCTGAAGTAGAAGGTCCTTCCCTCAGCGGAAGTCTCCAAGGTGGAAGAGATGACATTTCCACTAGGTCTGCATACCAAATCCTGCGAGGCTGGCTGTGGTCAGGGGACTTGGTTTCTCCTCACCTGAATTCTCTATCACAAATGGCACTAGACATGGGTGCCCCCCTTTCTCCCCTAATTTTTGTATTGGCTATCGAGCCCCCTGGACCAGGCCATACGGAATTCCACAAAAATTACAGGGGTGGCATTCAGAGGGTCAGAGGAGCAGATCGCTCTCTTGCCGATGATGTCACCATCTTTTTATCTAATCCCATTGGGTTCTCTCCCTGAGGTGTTTGATATAATCGAGTATTTCAGGAAGTGTAGTTAATACAAAATTAAACTGAGGCACTGCCTATCCACTTGCCTGCATTTCAATTGGAGATTCTGCAAACGACCCTACTCCTTCCAATGGGCTGCTGATACTATTAAGCATCTGGGACTGCAGGCTTGGACCGAATCTAGGTTAGTGGTCGATAAGAATTACAATTTCTTGTTCAGGATATATCTACCCTCCTAAACTCTGGAATTCCAGAGAGATATCTTGGCTGGGAAGGATTGCATCGTTGAAAAATGTCGGTTCTCCCTAAGCTCCTCTACTATTTTAGGTGTTTACCACTTAACCTCTCTAGAGGGTTACTAAGCAAATTTCAGTCTTCTTCCAGAGATACATCTGGGGGTCTTCTAGACCTAGGATAGCTGCAAAAATATTGCAAAACATTTTGATCAAGGGGGCATAGCTCATGCCCAGTATCCTTGTATAATATGAGGTATCCCGTCTGACACATATTTTTTTGTGGGCTGACAAGGGCGAACCCACAGTGATGGAAGGATTATAGAGGGTTCTAGTCTGCCTGCTGACATTGGTTTAATGGATATTCCTGGATTCCAATATACAGGTTGGGCAAGTTAAAGATCAGCAATTTGATTATAAACTTAATTACCTGGCAATCCCTTAGACATATGGCGGAAATTTCTCCCCACCCTTCTCCAATTCATTCCATCCAGGGCCTGATGGCCACACTTCCTGACATGCATAGTTCTCAGTGGAAAAAATGGAACTTGCTGACGGTCTCACAATTTATACGCACCTGAGGCCTTGACTCCGCCCAAAAGGTCTCCTCCATTGTTCCTGATTCACCCTTATGGTTCAGGTTCGAATACACGAGATTATATGATCTTCTCATTTCTTGGGGTTTCCCCCAAATTA